>NC_085015.1:6489673-6494673 GCF_963854185.1 Sardina pilchardus | reverse complement strand
ACACTGATGGCGGAGGCTGCCATGCAAGGCGCCACCCTAGTCATCAGGGGCACTACGGTTAGGTGTCTTGCTCAAGGTCACTTCGACAAGGTCAGGAGGAGTTGGGCTCGAACCAGTAACCTTCCAGTTACTGGACGACTCCTCTACCTCCTTAGCCACTGCCGCCTGTCATTTGAGCATACTGTAGTCATTTTAATATCTTTACGCTTCATGTGTACGAATGTTCCATGAGACACATGCTCGCTAGCTAATTCCAGTGTCCGAGTGAGTGGACGGTTGTGTACTGTAGATGAAGCTCATCCTCCCCTCCTTCCCTCCTTCTGCCCGGCAGCGTCCAGTGTAGGTGCAGAGACAGGGACAGAGACCACGGTGAGAGACAGGGAGGGACATTCAGACACTGAGTGCACAGAGTTGTGTGTAAAAGTCCAGCCTCAGAAAGTGAAAGTGCGGCCACATGTTTTGTTCCAACCATTCAGTTAATCAGCTGATTCCAATGAGCATAACTCTTAAGCCAGGTAGATCAGCTAGTTAGTGAAATCACCTGTGTTAAGGCCCGTTCACACCAAGAACGATAACGATAACTATAAACTAATATCGCTCTCGTTAATATGAATAACAACGTTCACACATACACTGTAACAATAACGACATGAAGAACGATATCGTTGTTGATCACTTTCAGAGCGATTTTGAGAACGATAAAAAGCTAACAGCCAATCAGAACCCGTAATATTCTAGCCATCACATTCATTAGCATGAGGAGAGACTTTTCTTATCGTTGGCCAGTGTGGACGCTTTTATCGTTATCGTTATAGTTATCGTTATCGTTATCATTCGTGGTGTGAGCGGCCCTTTAATCACAGAGGAAAAGCCAACACAGGACAGCAGGACTTTTACTTTCTGAAGCCGGACTTCTACAGCTCTGCTGAGTGGACAGTGTGTGCTAATGTAGACGGTAGCTATTGACGTGAACACGGCTGATTGTGTGGGAATGAACATGATGTGAATGTCAAGTCATGTCAAGTTTACTTATATATTTGTATAGCTTTACCTTTACGTAAACAAAATCAAAGAGTTGTAGTAAATAAAAGCATAAAAGGGCAAATGTTACAGTAAAATAGTTTAACAAGTAAAGTATGTAATAGTTAAAAAGAAAACATAAAAGACTCAGGGTAGAATAATCAAACGATAGATGGGTGTTTTCTGATTGCACAAGTATATAAAGTAAATAAGTATACTATATAAATACATTACTTACTTAGGGAGAAGTTGTTTTGTGGTGAATTTGTTTACATTGTGTATGAATACAATGCTTTTGACGGTCCTTTCAGGAGACAAGCAGCCAGTATAAACTGATAAGTATACTGAGCCACATTGGGTCTGATGCCACCAGCGGTAAGATGCACACACACACACACACACACACACACACACACACACACACACACACACACACACACACAGGTTCACCAACCTAAATATCCAGGGTACTGAAAGATAGGACAACAGAAGGTAAGTAAGTAAGCCTGTCTGACTTGAACAGAGAGAACTGCTAAATGTGTAAACACATACATATACAGTGGTTAGATACCACCACTACATATGTACATATTCTCCACACTATTACATAAGTTATACCAAGAACACACCTCACACTCTTGCAAACTCACTCTCTCTCTCTCTCTCTCTCTCTCTCTCTCTCTCTCTCTCTCTCTCTCTCTCTCACTCACACACACACACACACACACACACACACACACCAGTTTCCTTGATAATCTAGGAAGTACAGTATATCTATGTTCACCATATATGGTACTGTATGCCGTGTACTCTGTATGTAAACTTTGCATTTAAATCTTCTGCCTTGGCAATGCAAAAAACTGCCATGCCAATAAAACTCACTTGAGTTGACTGACAAGACTGACATCCCTGTTTTTTTTAATAATTCGATGATGACAGGTCACTACATCGCCGACTGCCGAGAAAGACCAGGGCAGTGGGTGCTGTACAATGACCACAATGTCTTCCTAAAACCGGAGGATGTCGTCCTCAAAGACCGGGAGAGGGCGGCATACATCCTCTTTTACATCAAAGAGGTGATTTACACCATCAACCTCAACGGAATACACAGCATCTCCATGGCCTCATGAATAATTACCGCACAGTACTTACAGGATAGTCTCTCACACCAGTGTCCTCATCATGAATAATTACCGTAATTACAGGATAGTCTCTCACACCAGTGGCCTCATCATGAATAATTACCGTAATTACAAGATAGTCTCTCAAAACCAGTGACCTCATGATGAATAATTCACGTAATTACAGGATAGTCTCTCACACCAGTGGCCTCATAATGGATAATCTCTCACACCAGTGTCCTCATGATGAATAATTACCGTAATTACAGGATAGTCTCTCAAATTAGTGTCCTCATGATGAATAATTACCGTAATTACAGGATAGTCCCTCACACTAGTGGCCTCATAATGAATAATTACCGTAATTACAGGATAGTCTCCCACACAGTAGTGATAAATGTCTCATGGAGACACATGATAACTTGTCTTCCAAGTTGTCTTCCAAGTCTTCTCATCTTGATGGTGTTGTTGTGTGTGTGTATCATTCTAGTGAGGCAGGCCACTACTGTCTGCCCCCCCCCCCCAATCATCATCGGGGGTAAAAGGTGTCAGCATCACCATCAGGCTGGCATGGCAACCAATGGGTGACCCCTTCAAAAAGGTCAAATACAAATACACCAACGTCGGTCATACCGGTGGGTGTTGTGTAATGACCATGAGGTCACCCGACCAATACCATCAGAGGAGGCTGTTCTCAAAGACGGGAGAGAGCGGCCCAGAACCTGTTTACACTACAAAGGTAATTTGCACCGTCAACCACAACGGAATTCTCTCAGTTACACACACACACACACACACACACACCGTTTCTGTTGTCCTGATAAAAGATAACGACCATATTTCACACAGCCCCCCCCCCCCCCCCCCCACAAATAATATGTTTATAGGATAGTCTCTCACACATTGGTATGTCTTACTGCATAATGATTCCTTGTGTGTGCGTGTGTGTGTGTGTGTGTGTGTGTGTGTGTGTATCATTCTAGTGAGGCAGGCCACTATTGTCTGCCCCCCCCTCCAATCATCATCGGGGGTAAAAGGTGTCAGCATCACCATCAGGCTGGCATGGCAACCAATGGGTGACCCCTTCAAAAAGGTCAAATACAAATACACCAACGTCGGTCATACCGGTGGGTGTTGTGTAATGACCATGAGGTCACCCGACCAATACCATCAGAGGAGGCTGTTCTCAAAGACCGGGAGAGAGCGGCCCAGACCCTGTTTACACTACAAAGGTAATTTACACCGTCAACCACAACGGAATTCTCTCAGTTGCACACCAGGCTTGTGCAAAATTCCGAATTGAATTGAGAATGACTCCTAAATTCCAATTCAATTCTTGAGTTTGAATTGAATTTGAATTGAGGTCAAAAACAGGATGAAGAATTACAATTCGAATTTGAATTGAGGGAAGTAGAATTGAAATTCAGTGAAGTTCAAATCAATTCATATGCATCATTTAAGGGTACACTGCAAATTATTTGATTCTTATCAAGATAAAAAATTGATTAGAAGCGTGAATAGAAGAGTGAATTTCTTACTTTACGTAAGTATTCAACTTTACACTATCTTAAATCAAGCACATCTTTTTTTGTCTCAAGTAGGCATGAAATCTTAAAATGAGGTAAATACTGTTAAAATTAGATCTTTTACATCTCTCCATCTCTCATCAAAATAAAGCTTGTTTTAAGATTCAGTAACAAGAAAATTTGACTTAATTTAAGATAACATTTAAGATTTAAGATATCATCTTACAGTTTTTTCCAATCGTTTACACACTAAAATCAAGATTAACAGACAGTTAACAATACTTAACACTTAAGAAGCAAAACGCCTGCGCAGAGTAGTACAACAGTAAGCACAAATTCAGCTTCACACTTTTTGCGAAACATTACACACAGTGAATGTCAAAACGTAAAACACATTTTCACACCTTAGACACAGATAAAGATTGTTAGGTACTTCCTTGTCATTATAAAGCCCTGGCTTGCCAATGACCACACCAATGAACAAATTGAATAATCACATCCACCAGGTGTGTAAGCACACATGTGCAAAATTGAAAACGCAGCACTCAGGTGTGTTATGCTCGATCCTCGAGGGGCGTTCCCACTGATCTATAACTAACACTGGATAGACTATCCCATTGTTTTCGCCCCATCATTCTTTATGTCGATCAGTGAGGATCGAGGCCAGAGGAGCGAGGGAGGACGTATAAAAGCCCAAATGAGAGGCACCCATAGCCTGTGATATGGTGAACTCTTATGGCCTGATCCAGCTAGACAGAGAGATGATTAGAGTATTATGTATTGTTGTTACTTGTTTGTATTGTTGCTTTAGTTTTACTTCAGTGACTGTAAGTGTACAGTACTTTTTGTTTGTGTACAGATTTTTATTTTTCTACACTTTACAGTAGCAAGAACTATAATTTTGGCATTTTCTGTTGATTGACTTGTCACTGTAACTGAACATATGGTTTAGTGAAAGAAAGAAATATTGTCTGCAGCATCAGTTTTGTGCATTGCTTGATGAGGGTTCATCAAAATATTTTTGTCATCTAAATTATCCTAATGCTCTCAAACAATATGTCTGAATAAGATCCATATATTGGAAGAGGGTTTTTACAGATGTGTTTTGAATTTATTGTGTTGGGGTGTATAAGATAGCGACAGTGTGGAATCATTCAAAGAATGTGTTAGTGATATGAGAACAGTATAAGGTTTTATCAATGTGTTTATTGTTTTGACAGAAATATTTAATTTTGCTAACAATCTGTTATGTTCTGCTGATTGGGTGTTGTGTTTGGTTAATTGTGTGATATGTTTAGACAAAAAGAGCCCTGTTTTCAAAATTGTGTGTAAA
>NC_085015.1:6444673-6487173 GCF_963854185.1 Sardina pilchardus | reverse complement strand
CACGTTTGGTCTTTAATGTCTCTGCATAACACCTGTCTTCCTGCGTGATGGTTCCTTCATGAGAGACTAATGATAACTTGTAAACAGTCATCCACACAGGCTTCTCACCTCTCTATTTTTTGTTGTTGTCATTGTGTGTGTGTGTGTGTGTGTGTGTGTGTGTGTGTGTGTGTGTGTGTGTGTGTGTGTGTGTGTGTGTGTGTGTGTGTGTGTGTGTGTGTGTGTGTGTGTGTGTGTGTGTGTGTGTGTGTGTGTGTGTGTGGGTGTGTGATTCTAGTGAGGTAGAGGTCATCTAATCCTATTCCCATTCTTTCATTCTAGTGTGGAAGATCGCCTCCTAACCACCATCTGCTGTCTGCTGTCCCCAATCTCAATTTGGGGTAAAAGAAGTTCACATCACTCCAGCCGACTGGCAACCAGTGGGTGACCCATCCACGAGGTCCAATAAAATCATACTACACCAACATGAGAAATCATTCACTGTATATTTTGCATATCATCAAGCAACAACTTTTCCTTTAAGAACACATTTAAATGTTACATACTGTAGAAATATTTTTAGGAGTCAGTCTCACAACCTGAGGTTTTTAAAACTCTCGGATGAAGTGCCGTGTCAATTGCGATAGTGCCTTAAGTGGGATAGCATGGCTGGCCCTCAAGGTTTTCATGTTAAAAAAAATGACACGTATGAGAGACACTGTCACAAGGCAGTTTTTCTTGAGTAATAATTTAGCAGCTGTTGATCTTCAAACAGCAACAAAAAAACCCTGTCTTTTGTTGAGAAGATACGTGGCTGTAATGTTAGGGGAGGAGGCACCTAAACTGTACTGTGGTCTGCCACCAGATGGCAGTAAAGCTCTGTGTGCTTCAGTTTCCATTTACAGCCAACCTACTCAGCAGTCATAACACTGCTAACAGGCCTACTGGCATCCTCAGCTTATAAGGCAGATTGTTTTCATTATGATCATGTCTTTATTTGAGAAAGTGTATTGTTTTTTATTGAATGTTGATCTGTGATTATGATTTAATCATACTTCACAATGACATAGAGACCATAAATATGGGGGGGGGGGGAGATATGGTGAACATGCGATTAAATCATAAGGCTATACTGACAGGCATAGATGTTAGGGAATTTAACTACAGTAGTTTGGTTCTAAACCCCACAGAGCCAGGTAGCATATTGTTGACAGAAAATAATTATGCTCTATTAAAACATACCACATGACACAACAGAACATGTTCTTTGTCTGAGGCGCCCTATTCCGATATTAGGGATGGAGAACATACTAGTGACTTCACACAGAGGCTTGAGCTTCAGGGCCCCCGGTCCTGGTCCCGGTATGTCCTTTCAGTAGGCCAATCCATGCCTGCAAGATTACTTATAATGTCTCCTGTTCTCTTTCAGAAACCTTCTTATCACTACACTGTACACTAATTAAGTTTGCAGATGATGCTGCTTTAGTTGGCTTTTTAACAGACAGTGATCAAGACTACAGGTCTGAGGTTGACCATTTTCATGATTGGTGCAATCAAAATTCCCTCATTTTAAACATTTCAAAAACAAAAGAAATGGTGATTGATTTTAGGAAAAGGCCCCCTCCATTGCAACCTGTCACTATTCATGGGACAGTCATTGAAACAGTGGAGGAGTATAATCTGGGCACTATTATTGATCACAAACTCACTTGGACTTCAAACACACAAGCAAGATACTCTAAAGCACACCAAAGCCTCCATTTTTTAAGGAAACTGCGCAGTTTTAATGCAGACACAACAACTCTGACGTTATTTTATTTAACTTTTATTCAAAGTGTGGTGACTTTTGCCATCCAGTGCTGGGGGGGTGCTCTTTCTGTCCAAAACAAAAACATGCTGGACAGGGTGACTAAGATGGGCTGGAAAATCACTGGATCTGAAATAAAAAACATCACTACCCTCACCGAACAGTACACCATCAATCTGGCCCTGAGGATACTGGATGATCCATCCCACCCCCCTGCCCTCTGGACGTAGATACAGAATGCCCCGGACTAAAACCAAACGTGCCATCACATCATTTGTGCCGAGGAGCATACAGCTACTAAACAGAGCAATCCCAGGCACATAGAAATGTTTTAAATGTGCACCTTTTATTGTTTGGAATTTTCTATGCATTTTAGCTTTTGAGTTTTTATGCATTTTTAGCTTTTAAGCTTTTATGCATTTTAGCTTTTAAGCTTTTATGCATTTTGGCTTTTAAGTTTTTATGCATTTTAGCTTTAAAAAATGTATGGGACTGATATCACTGCCATTGCTGTGTTGATTGTTGATGTATAATGTTAATGTTCTGTATTCTCTACGTCCTCAATGTTAGATGTTGTTGTGTCTCTTTTCATAGTATTTATTTATTGATATTTACTGTTGCCTGTGCTTAAATGTTCAATGTGGCTCCATTGAGTGCAAGACAAATTCCCCTCGGGGCAATAAAGGTTTCATTCATTCATCATAACCGCTTCTATCCAAATCACATATTGTTAAGAATTCAACCATTTACATGTGCAATGCAAGATAATATTTCATTAAGTAGCTGCAGTTCATTTAATGAAACCACTTCTTAACACAAAGTTATGTTGGTTTATCCTGTAAAATATTGGGAGGATCAGGCCTTTTCTGAGACAATATTCCACACCACTTCTTGTGCAGGCCCCGAAGACAGGAGAAAGCATTAATGAAAAATCCATACGACAACACTATTCACTGGTACAGTAGGTCTACTCAGCAGTGTGTTCAGGAGGGCGAGGTCAAGTCATGCAATCTGGATGAGATGCTTAATGCACGCCTGCGCAAAACGTCTGACGTTTCCTGGCTGGTTGCATGAGTAGTGTTAATGAAGGTACCATGTCCCGAAAGAAACGAGTAGCTAACTAGTCGGGTTAGAGTTTAAAGTGTGCAGCAAGGGAGGCTATAATCCTGGCCAAAGCTGGCTTTCGTCACTACAGTTGTTTTGACTGAGGAGGACCTGTCAGAGGGCTAAGCACGTATCGATAGCTAGTTGAGCTAGTTAGCTTGCTAGCTACGTTACAACGTTGACCCATTTAAAGGTAAGTTGTCAAGCTAGGCTAGCCTGGCCATAATTAACGTATTTTTTTTGTAAGGGCAGCGTCATTACTCATCACAGACTAGCTGAATGTGCAGTGTTTGTTGCTTATTGGTGCGTTTAAGTACATAACAGTGTACACAACTTTGTAGCGTTATTAGCCACACAGCAGCAACATGAGCCAAGTAATGTTGGCTAAAGTTATATTGACAAAATGAACCATCTCTGATGCTAGTTTCCTTGAGACAGGACCCAAGGCAATGTTTTGATGTGTTGCGCTGTCTGACTGTAAAGTTGTTGCTTTCTGACATGTGACTAAATTAAGGGTAAATAAGTTAACGTATCATATAACATGCACATTACGTTCACGGCAAAAGGTCATCATGGCGACGGAGTTTAAAAAGGGTGGTTATGGCGATAGCGATAGTCAGTTAAAGTTATGTTTATGTGGGTTTATTTTAATGAGTTTTTAAGCACTTTTGTTTGCAATACTTTATGCAGGAGACTAGTGCAATTTGCATAACTGTTAATGTTACTGCAGCAACTTAATGTTATTCAACTCTGGTCCTGTATGCATGTAGTCAACTTCGTCAGCAAGTTTGATTATCATCACGCACGAACAGTCCACAGGTTAATCTTTTTGTTGTTCACGTTGTCACATCCTGACGTTCCTGTCTGTCAAGCCAGATTTGCATGATTGACAGATTATGACAACTAGTTTAACACTTTTGCATGTAATGATTCAAGTGACTAAATAAGGCCTTTTCGTTTAATGGGGCAGAATTATTCAGCATGGACCAACATGGCATTAGCAGTTGAAAATGTAAAAGTGGATTAAAGTTATCAAGTGGATGAAGTATTTGTGTTTGTTCAAGATTGGGAGAAATTGCTTTTATGGTGGTCATAATAAGATCATATCGAATTTGAACTAACAGTTTTATAAATGTCAATTCTGATCTGAGAATGCACCAAAGTGACTGAGAAGAAGGCAATGCCTCTGAATAGAGTTGGGACACGTTGTTTGCAATGACCGATAGAGGGCACTGTTGCCCTTCATTGAAAGTCATAGCAAGTACCAGCTCAGCTGTGTCTTACCGACAACGACAAGGCAAGGCATTATCACAGTTAGGAAGAGTATAATATAAAGACATGATGAAGGAACCATGCTTTGTTAATCTGATATTTACATGTCTAAATTGTACTTGGCAGAAACATATAGGTATTTGACCTCAAGGAAACGCCCTCATTAAATAAGGTGATTTCCCTCTCCCTTCTATGACTTTTAGTTTCTTCTAGAGTTGGCTTCTGCTGGCCTAGTGTATGGTTTGGTTGAAGTTGACCATTTGCAGAGACAGGACCCTGTTCAAGAAGCAGAGTCGACTTGTTTGAATGTAAGAGACAGTGAGCCATGTCTGATAAGAGCTCCTGAAATTATTGGTTTATTTTGCCTATATTTGTTGGAGAAAAATTAAAGAATTCTAGAGGGGAAAAAAAACAACAACTGTGAGTGGAATTACAGCCAAAAAAACCAAGGAAACGGAAATCTGCATTCTAGTCAGGGGGCCAAAACTGATATTAAAACTTTGTCGGACACTTTTTGGTACAAGCATACAACCTATCCAGTATTGATATTTAACCCCTCAACATGAGTTCTAGACAGGTTGTCAGCTTAGAAAATGTTATTTTGTCCATTTTAACACTATATTCTTAAAAATGGAAAAAGCGGATTTTCCCCCCAAAGTGCTTCCTTTTTCTTCCATGTTACCTACTGTAATTTTGGGCAAATGTGCAATATAATCCAACTTGTGTGCAAGCATGATCATTAAAAAATAATGATCAATAAATACCGCAAGAGTATCACACCACAAGGGCCACTGTTGTGTCAGGGGGCCAATTCTGAAAAGGGCTTCCGTTAAGACTTTTGCAAACATGTTTTGGTTCAAGCTGTCAGTGTCACCCTATTTTTTTTTTGTTTGAAGACACAAATAGGTAAGATATCAGGGTGGTTGTGAAGACGAAGTTAAAAGCTTGTAGGGAGAGACATGCAATGCTGCACAAGTTATAGCCTAATATTTTAATGTTACAGTGAAAATGTAGAACTGTAGATGGTGGTGTATAGTGCTATTAACTTCATTAATATACCAGGTTGTGACACAAATGATATTTAATGGACATACAGTATTACTATAGTTATTCATTCAATCCAAACATAACTGCTCTCTCACTTCTTTAGGGTTAGGGGTTAGTCAGTAGTTAGCAATAACAACTTTGTTATAGTCGTATGGCAAAGGAATGTTTTTCCCCTGTAAAACCCGGGAAGTTAACTGAACTGAAATGATTTGAGTACTGTAAAGCCTGGGAAGCTAACTTATCTGAAATTATTTGAGTAAACCGGATTTTGACATTTGAGTTTGGCAACTCATTTAATTTGAGTGTAAATAAGTCATTCAACTGGAGTTATTAGTATATTGTACAGTATGTATTGCATTTTGTGTTGGGATAACTTAAAGGAGTCAAGTAAACTACACTAATTTTATTCACCTAATAACAACTTGAGTGAATTATCATGACAAGTAAGAATTATGTAGGCCTACACACGAACAAATGCAATGTACTCAATGTGTGAGCTATCATTTTCTATGGATTATGTGGGTAAATGCTTCTTTGATTTTCTAATAAGTATTTGTTCTCTTAGCTGTTAATTGTGGCTTCTTACTGTTAACCAGGTGATGGGCAAAAATATTGTGTTGATGATTTTCAGAATATGGTCAGATATACCAGGAGAAGCCCATTCTCAAAATATAAAGAACATTTTGAAGGTCACTTTTTCTTCGCCTAATGCAAAGTTGATTGCGTTTCCCAATTTGACTTTGACCTATAGTCACTTGAAAGTATCACAAAGTTGAGTATCCCAATGGTGTGATTGAGCCTCCTATTGTCTGTCTGTATTGTCTCTTGGGGAGATACAGACACATTATGCATGTTTACATTGAGTAACTATATTACCCCTCTTATGGGCAGGATATGAGCTTCAGGAGTAAAGATTTCAGGATTTTTTTAAAGGTTTAAATTTATATTACATGAATAGGATTACTGCAGAATGATGGTAATTGTGAAACATAATATTTATCACCATGGCAGTACTGGCCATCATGATATACTGTATCTTCAGATTATCATTACGTCTGTCAGAAGCATTACAAGTGATCTAAGATTTTAAAATCAGCCCACAGGCCAAGTCTGTTATGGATCGTCATCTGCTTGATGGTGTGTGGTGTCAATGTAAATAACACAATAACATAGCAGCTATAGTATAGCCGTAAATATAGTTTAACTATTGCATTTAAGATTCAATTTCAGTCAAGATTAATATGTGATAATGTGTTAAGAATACTATGGACAGTGACATTCTGGGAAATGTAATGTGTGGTCAGCCATTTCTTATTGTGAATATACTTCTTGCCATGATTACTTAATTGAAATGAGTGGCATATACAGTCATAGCTGAAAGTGTTGGCACCCCATGCAATGAATAATGTATCATGAATAAATAAATGTTCTTCCTTAAAAGACTGGGGTCATACGTATTGGCACCCCTATGTTAACCCTATGTTCTCAACTCCCATAGAGGCAGGCAGATTTTTATTTTTAAAGGCCACTTATTTCATGGATCCAGGATACTATGCATCCTGATAAAGTTCCATTGGTCTTTAGAACTAAAATTGCCCCACATCATCACACACCCTTCACCATACCTAGAGATTGGCATGGTGTTTGTTCAGTTAGCCTATTAGCCTGTTTGATGCTCATTGAGCTCAATGCAAATCAAACCAGCTAATAGGCCAACTGAACAAAACACCATGCCAATCTCTAGTTATGGTGAAGGGTGTGTGATGATGTGGGGCTGTTTTAGTTCCAAAGGTCAAGGGAACTTTATCAGGATGCATAGTATCCTGGATCCATGAAATAAGTGGCCTTTAAAAATCTGCCTGCCCCTATGTTAACCCTTTGTGTTAAATTCCCATAGGGTTACATAGGGGTGCCAATACATTTATTTATTTATGATACATTATTCATTCACATAGAAAGTTGGTGTCCTTAAAGGTTGGATATTTTCTACTTTTATTACTTAAGGCATTAAGATCAATTTCCAAAAGATGATTTTATATTCCTCTTTTTAGTCAACTTTAACATGGGTGCCAACACTTTCAGCCATGACTGTATTTTACTCAAGTTGAAATTAGGTGAATAAAATGAGTATACAGTAGTTTACTTGACTCCTTAAAGTTATCCCAACACAAACTACACACATAGAAATAACTCAGCTGAATGACTTAAATACACTTAAGTTAACTTCCCGGGTTTTACAGTGCGGCCAAGCAGTGGTGCTCAGGTAGGCAGCCAACAGAAGGTACCCAGGGACCATGTCCATGTGCTCAGTCTGAGTCCAGGTCAGGGACATCGACACTGCCTGGTACTGCACTGACTTCCACTTTCCTCACATCCACATATCGTCAACTCCAAGCACCTGACCTGTACTCACCAAGCTCCAAGCACCTGACTTCTGTGGTTAAAAGCTGGGGGGAAAGCATGCCATCCTTCATGTGCCTTCTTCTGTTGGCTGCCTATACCCGAGCACCACTGCTTGGATGGGGAAAAATGCCTTTGCCATACGACTATTACAAAGTTATTACTACTAACTAGTTCCTAACCTCTAATCCTAAAGAACTGAGAGAGCAGTTATGTTTGGGTAGAATTGATAACTATAGTGATATGTCCATTAAACATAATTTGTCACAACCTGGTACATTAATGAAGTCAAATAGCACCATAGACCACCATCTACAGTTCTACATTTTCGCCATAACATTAAAGTATTACAACATGTGCAGCAGTGCACTGTCTCTCTCTACAAGCTTTAAACTTGGCTTGACTCATTCCCATAGATAGGGGTACTGATTGATAGAGGTTTTGGAATGCTATGTTATGTTTCCAATCTGATATTCACTTTGAAAACTGGTTCTCTTTAGGCGGAGATTGTTTTTTTCATGTTCTAGGTCTGTTGTCTCTTATACTGTACAATAAATGTTAATTCTGACACTTCAGCAGACATCCCACGAGTGTTAGCTTTCATTCCATACCATTTTTATCTATATGGTCCTTGTGGTTGTGGAGATATTCAACATTTATCGTTGGCATGTCATGTTGAGCAGGAAACCAAAAAATTGGCCTGAAATTGCTTGCACAAGTCAATTTTTTTTTTTTTTTTGCTTGACAACCACCATAATATCTTACCTATGGGTGTCTTCTAACTAAAAAAATAGGTTGACCGCTTGTACCAAAACATGTCCGCAAAAGTCTTAACGGAAGCCCTTTTCAGAATTGGCCCCCTGACTATTCATTCATCACTAAATTATATTGAATATAACAAATATTATTCACTATCATTATGATTATTATTTATCATCATCATCAATAAGAACAGTTGAGCGCTATGACTGGGATGGGGAATGTAATTGCTGGTGTTAATCGTGTGACGATTGCGCTCGTCTGCTCTGTGTCCTTGCAGGATGTATCTGGTGGGGCTGACGGGGGGCATCGCCTCAGGGAAGAGCACCGTGTCCTCCATCCTCAGAGAGCTCGGCTGCCCCATCATCGACGCTGACGTCGTGGCCAGGCAAGGTACAGAACTCTAGGCTGGGTGAACCCTGCCCTGAACTTCCAGGGGAATTTGAATTTTGCCTGGCAGCTCAGGCTGGAAACCAGCAGATCTATCTCCTCTGTTTGCTGCCAGAACTTTTGGCTCCAATCAGAAACGGCCATACTCTAGTCCTGGCACGCTATTGGACGGTGACGTGACGATAACGAAACTTAAGCGACGCGAAGTGCAGTAGAAATGTTCCTAAGGAGTTCTTAGCACTTAAGAATCTGGGAAACCCGGCCCTGGACTGTTGCTCAGTGGTTCAAACTCCTCCTTTCACATAAAAACACATTTAATTTGGATATCGGGGTACAGTCACGGTCCCAGGCAGTGAGGCACCAGATCCAAGTTGCTTGAAGTCCAGTTTGATGTTTCCACAGTCAGTGATGCATGATTTGGGGTGTCATGTCATCTGCTGGTGTTGGTCCACTGTGTTTTATCTCAGATCAGAGTCTTCTACCAGGAGATTTTAAAGCACGGTATGCTTCCATCTGCTTTATGGCCATGCTGAATTCCTTTTCCAGCAGGACTCAGCACCTGCCCACAGTGGCAAAACTGCTAGTAACTGGTTTACTGGTGAACTGGTGTACTTGATTGGCCTGAACCCCATAGAGAATCTATGGTTTATTGTCAGGAGGAAAATGAGAGACACCAAACCCAACTGTATAGACGACCTTAAGGCAGCTGTCAAAGCAACCTGGGCTTCCATAATAGAGAGTGTTGGGGGGTGTATGGGGAGGACTTTGGTGGTGGGGGGGACCACCGAAAAAAAAATGGGGCACAAAAATGATTGTGTCCTATTTAGTGGTCTAACTGTGTTTTAGTGTTCAAGTGCGTTAGTTTTTTTTTTTTTTAACATTTCATTCTCAATAATTGAATGCACGCATTTTGAAGTCCATTCACAGTGTCATGATGAAATGTTCTCATGTCAAGTGCTGAAATTCTTGGCTCTGCCATTCGCTCAGATCTTCCCCTCGTCCTCTCTTCGGTGCTCTGTCATTGAGCCCAGTGTGCTAGCAAGATAAACAACAATGTTGCACTTATTGGCAAGCGTTTTTAATTTAATGCCTGTGTGTGTGTATCTGTTCTCTCTCTCTCTCTCTCTCTCTCTCTCTCTCTCTCTCTCTCTCTCTCTCTCTCTCTCTCTCTCTCTCTCTCTCTCTCTCTCTCTCTCTCTCTCTCTCATTGTGTGTGTGTGTGTGTGTGTGTGTGTGTGTGTGTGTGTGTGTGTGTGTGTGTGTGTGTGTGTGTGTGTGTGTGTGTGTGTGTGTGTGTGTGTGTGTGTGTGTGTGTGTGTGTGAGTCAGTGGTGGAGCCCCACAGCAGAGCATATGTGCAGATAGTGCGGCACTTCGGGCCCGACATCCTGGAGGAGAGCGGCGCCATCGACAGGAAGAAGCTGGGCCAGCTCATCTTCGCCCACGACGACAAGCGCCGCCTGCTCAACTCCATCACCCACCCCGAGATCCACAGAGCCATGCTCAAGCAGATCCTGCTCTACTTCCTCAAAGGTCAGGCCCCTGCGGGGAGACCCCGCGGCAGAGACACACTCTAAATGACCATTCTCATGTTCGTTCTCATACATGTCACATATACGCGAGCTGTGCCAGGGCATGATGTGACCAACCACAGTTCTTTATGACAAGTGTACCCGTCTGCAGTGTTTGCCCTGTAGCCTTTTTCAACTCCTTTAATGGAAGAAGATGTTGTGTTACCGTACTGTATGTTTGGATGTATATGTTGGATGCTGTGGTTGTATAGCTGCTGAAACACTGTCATTTCCCCTGGGGATGAATAAAGTATATCTATCTATCTATCTATCTATCTATCTCTATCTATCTATCTATCTATCTTAAGATCATATTTTGCAACAAATATTTTTTTCTCATTCAAATCCAGTTCACAATCTCAGAAAACTTAAAGTATATCTATCTATCTATCTATCTATCTATCTTAAGATCATATTTTGCAACAACTATTTTTTTCTCATTCAAATCCAGTTCACAATCTCAGAAAACTTCTGCCCTAAGTGAAAAGAAACTCAGAAATAAAATACTGGTCCCAATTTTTTTTCCTTCATTCATCCAAGCCATTCTAAAAGCATCAGTGCTGTATATGATTTGTATATGAAGTGTGAAGAATCTGTGTGTAAACTACAGTATGTCTGTCTTTTGTGTTGTGTTCCTGCTGCAGGTTATCGCTATGTAGTCCTAGACGTTCCGTTGCTGTTTGAGACGAGAAGACTCACCCGTTTCCTCAACCACACCGTCGTAGTATACTGGTGAGTCTCATCTCTCTCTCTCTCTCTCTCTCTCTCTCTCTCTCTCTCTCTCTCTCTCTCTCTCTCTCTCTCTCAGACAAGCTCCCGCACACACAAAAAGCCTTTTCAAATTGAAGTCAACAATCTTCTAAAGTTGGTTGCTGTGAACTTGATGATGTGTTTCTATGACTTTCGTTGCTACGTGCCATGGCATCTTGTGGTACTGATTGAAAGTCTTTTTTTTTTTTTAAACCTTAATCTTAATTTATTTTTCCACTCCGTCTATAATCATGTAGTTTTATCACTCTAGCTTATTCTCGTCTTTTTCTTGTTCTCTCTCTCCCTCCTCTCTGTCTTCCTGCCTTCCTGCCCTCTCCCTCTCTGTCTTTCGACTTCTGTTTTCTGTATGCCTTTCCTCACACACATTTCAATCTTTCAAAGCCCGGGATTGGAAACTCCTGATTGATGTTGGAAGGCAACTGCACGTTCCACAGTGTACTGTTGTGGCTGCTTTGAGACCAGGCATGCTAGTGTTGTATCCAGAGAATAATAAGCACAATCTCAGCTCTACTGATCTAACCGTTCCTTTTGAAGATGTGATGGAGGAAGTTGAGGAAGTTGAAGTATGCAGAACTGGTAGCAAAAGTAAGGGAATGTGGCTCACAAGCCCACACAAGACCAGTGGAGATAGGTGTAGTAGAGTCAGACAGGGCCGTTCACACCAAGAACGATATCTACAGTATAACCATAACTATAACCATAACGATAAAAACAATAAAAAAAAGTCTCTCCTCATGTGATGGTTAAAATGTGATGGGTTCTGATTGGGTGTTAGCTTTCTATCGTTCTCAAAATCGCTCTGAAGGTGATCCCCAACGATATCGTTCTTCATGTCGTTATCGTTATATAGTTTATGTGTGAACGTTGTCATTCATATTAACGCGAGCGATATTTGTTTATAGTTATCGTTATAGTTAGCGTTCTTGGTGTGAACGGCCCTTAAACATGTTACCTGAGGCTTCTGAGAAAACATGCCAGCTCTCTGCCTGAGGAGCTCACACACTACATTAGGGGTGCACGATTCAGAGAATTTCACGATTCGATTCGATTTCGATTTTCAGGCTCACGATTCGATTCAAAATCGATTTTCGATTCAAAAACGATTCTCGATTCAGAAAACGATTCGCAGTATAGTTAATTTTCCCATATGATTGCAGTAGACATACAATTTAAAAGAAAAGAAGCACAACAAATTAAATAAGTTTAATTCTACTCAATGTCAGCTTATTTGGGTAAGATGTATTGCTTTCATTCTGTCCACTCATAAGGATGGGCAACATAAAGTTATAATTTTGACTACATAATTTACTATAACCTACTTAATGATACTATATAGCCTGCCCCCTGTCACCTGGGCCAATTTATAAAATAAGAAATCATAATATAACCTTCTGATATTGATGCTGATAGAAGAGTATGCAGCTTGAAGGTTGTTGATATTTCAGATACAAATGGAATCAAATGACACATTTCCCTCTCCTGTCAAAGTAACACTGTGGATCCTACCTGTAGCCTACAGCTCTCCCAAAGTAAAATGGTAGGCCCTAACTGTTTTTATACTGCGCCAGGATTGTGTAGGCTACATCACTAGTTTTACAAGCGCGCACGCTAAATGGAGAATTAGGATTAAAATGCAGACTGTACCTTTTAAATAAGCGACTTGAAGACTATGTTTGCACAATGCTACATTGGGCTGTTTTCACAAAATTTCAGCTCAATGTTACATACAAGACTGACGTTTTCCGAGCATGGCAACGTTATTTTTTTCTCTAAGCACTGTCACCACAAGTTTTCTCACGTAGGATTATATTGAAGCCCTCCCGAGATATTTTTTAGATGACATGGGGTGCCTGGTTCACTGAGGTGAAGGGCTGGACTAACGTGAAATGGTAAGATGTTAAACTATTTAATAAGCCTACGCCTAAACAGACTTTGTGGTTAAAACTATGAGTGAGCCTAGTCTGCCACAGCTAACTTCAAGCACGGTAAGCCAATAGGCTACACGGCAGAAATGTAATTCAATTGATCAGCAGCATCATGAGATTGCTATCATTAGCCTATCGGAAAATACCGACAGGACAAACAACAAATGAAAACACAAGTGCATAAATTATGTCTTTTTAGATCGATTTGCTGCAAATAGTTTGCTACGCACAACACTGAACTTGACTCAATTGTTCTTTAGAATGATCCTACCCGTCTGCTTTCACTTTCAAAACCTGTTGCCATTGACAGCGGTCTTTTAACGCAGTCCGTTAATGAAGGACCTCCAATAAAATTGGCGTTTGCGCCGACTAGGCGGGGGTGGGGGGGTATATGAATCGATTCTTGGAATTTTATGAATCGATTCTGAATCGGTAGAGTTTGAATCGCGATTCGAATGCGAATTGATTTTTTTGCACACCCCTACACTACATGTAGTCATTGTGTTGACTCTGAGATGTGTGAAATCTTGCGGTCGTGTTTCTGGAGTGGGGACTATTGGTGACTGTTGGTGCCCACATCAAGGTGTTGTGTGGTGATAGAATAGAATACATACTTTTTTGATCCCGTGAGGGAAATTCAGTTCTCTGCATTTAACCCAATTTAACCGAATTAGTGAACACACAGCACACATTGAACACACAGTGAGGTGAATCACACAACCCAGATCAGTGAGCTGCCTGCCCAACCAGCGGCGCTCAGGGAGCAGTGAGGGGTTAGGTGCCTTGCTCAAGGGCACTTCAGCCGTGGACTGGTCGGGGATCGAACCGGCAACCCTCAGGTTACAAGCCCGAAGCCCTAACCAGTAGGCCACGGCTGCCCAGATCATAAATGACCCCAGCAACAAGGAGGAATTAACAGACTTGTTGGATTGAGTTGGTATTTGTTGCTGGCTGCATGACGAGCTTGCATTTTGTTTGGTTGAGTCGCGGATTGGATCATGAATGGCCTGTTCTGTTGGCGATGTGTTTTGCCCTCAAAGGTTGCTTTGTTGGTGATTTTGTTTTCGACTTGAAATAGACGTCTGAAATTGAACTGCCTTCCCTCTCTACCAAACTCGTCAAACTCACTCACTCTCTCCTGTCCCAAACTCACCCTCTCTCCTGTCCCAAACTCACTCTCTCTCTCCTGTCCCAAACTCACTCTCTCTCTCCTGTCCCAAACTCACTCTCTCTCCTGTCCCAAACTCACTCTCTCTCTCCTGTCCCAAACTCACTCTCTCTCCTGTCCCAAACTCACTCTCTCTCTCCTGTCCCAAACTCACTCTCTCTCCTGTCCCAAACTCACTCTCTCTCTCCTGTCCCAAACTCACTCTCTCTCCTGTCCCAAACTCACTCTCTCTCTCCTGTCCCAAACTCACTCTCTCTCCTGTCCCAAACTCACTCTCTCTCCTGTCCCAAACTCACTCTCTCTCTCCTGTCCCAAACTCACTCTCTCTCTCCTGTCCCAAACTCACTCTCTCTCTCCTGTCCCAAACCCACACCGTGTCTTGTCTTTCCCTCACCCCTATCTCACTGACTCTTCAGACTATGGCATTACTATACAGAAAATAAATAATAGAATCATAAAACAATATCTTATATCTTATCTTATTAATATAATACAAGCTCTTTCTAAGTCTAACCATCCTGACATCACACACACACACACACACACACACACACACAGGGAGACTCTTACTTCACCCCAAACTCTCTCTCTCTCTCTCTCTCTCTCTCTCTCTCTCTCTCTCTCTCTCTCTCTCCAAGTCTAACCCTCCTGACATCACACACACACGCACGCACACACTTCCACCCCAAACTCTCTCTCCAAGTCTAAACGCTTGTGTGTGTGTGTGTGTGTGTCTGTGTGTCTGTGTGTGTCTGTGTGTGTGTCTGTGTCTGTGTGTCTGTGTGTCTGTGTGTCTGTGTGTCTGTCTGTCTGTCTGTCTGTCTGTCTGTCTGTCTGTCTGTCTGTGTGTGTGTCTGTCTGTCTGTCTGTCTGTCTGTGTGTGTGTGTGTGTCCGCGTGTCCGTCCAGTGACCCGGCGACGCAGCTCTCGCGGCTGATGCAGCGCGACGGCCTGACCCAGGAGGAGGCGGAGCAGCGCGTGGCCACGCAGATGCCGCTGAAGGAGAAGCGCGGCCTGGCCAGCCACGTCGTCGACAACTCGGGCGGCCGCGAGGACACCCACCGGCAGGTGCTGCGCCTGCACACCGCGCTCGAGGACTCCATGGAGTTCCTGCTGGTCCGCGCCGTCGCCATGGCAGCCGCCGCCGGCCTGGGCGGCATCCTCCTCTACACAATCAAGCTGCTGGTGTCCTAGCAACGGCCGGCGAGAGAGGAGGGACGGACGACCTGGAGGGTTCTATATCAGGGACTTGTGGGGGGGGGGATTCCGGTTTGGGAATTACATGGTTCCCATGGCAATGGTTGAAGTGTGACTGCACTGATAAGCTGGGAGTTTTTTATTTTTTATTTGCTTACTCAAAAAGAAAAATAGATTTTAAGGACTGCTAACACTTTTTGAAAGATATCACATACAGTAATTGGATGTATCGGACAGTCTGCTGTAGTCTGTGCTGTACCCGTGTGTGTGTGTGTGTGTGTGTGTGTGTGTGTGTGTGTGTGTGTGTGTGTGTGTGTGTGTGTGTGTGTGTGTGTGTGTGTGTGTGTGTGTGTGTGTGTGTGTGTGTGTGTGTGTGTGTGTGTGTGTGTGTGTGTGTGTGTGATGTCTGATTTTTTAATGCACCATTAAAGCAGTGACCTGTGTGTGTTAATTCCAATATGTCTGATTGGTGTTGCACAGTAGAACACTACGTGAGAGGTAGCAGTGGTGTGAATATGTTCTTAGGTTTCTTTCTTTTTTTAATGTGAACAAGCATAACAGACACAATGCATTCTGTACAGTTGCTGCTACCTTACAGTTTTTACAGAAAGAAGAATGTATGTGATATCACGTGTCTTTTCCTGTATGGAATAAATAGGATTTACTCACTACAACCGTAATTATTTTACAAGATTGTGTTTCTTCTTATATTAATCAGAAATATTAGTGACATTTGTTTGCTACGCATATGAAACATATCTGATATATCTGGACACAGAGAGGTGTTAGAAACAACGTAAGTTGCCTCCGTCTGTCCTTCATGCTTTTTTAAGTCAGTTTATTCATGCAGCATAGTTTTTTTGTTGTTGTTTATATATATATATATATATATACAAACAAACAAACAAATTGCTTTGCACTAGCCTGGGTGTTCCAATGCTGCCTTGCGCGCAATTCCATTCTCGCTACTAAGGCAGTCTGTAAACTACCGCCAGGGGCACAGAACAGGGGCGAAAGCAATGACGATGATGAGCTATGTACAGACGCATTTGATAGACATCCGTGACGCCCAATGAACGGATCTGGGCAATTTTTTTCAAATACGAGAAAATGAACGTTTGATTGCCAGACCACGTCTCATTTGAGAAGTGGTAGGAGCTAGCCAGGCTAGTTTTGCACAGGAAAAGGGTGTAATGAAACATGCACATGAGCTGGAAAACAAGTTGGTTGTAGCCTGGTTTTGAAACATTCAGTGGTGGAGACTGATTGATGGTGAGGGAGGATATTCCACATCGTGGACCAGGCCACATAACCCCCTCCCCACCTTCCTATAATGCCTTCCAGTCCATACCTCTTTCTCCATCTCTTCTGTTCCCCTCTTCCAGTCCATACCTCTTTCTCCATCTCTTCTGTTCCCCTGTTCCAGTCCATACCTCTTTCTCCATCTCTTCTGTTCCCCTCTTCCAGTCCATACTGTACCTCTTTATCCATCTCTTCTGTTCCCCTCTTCCATACTGTACCTCTTTCTCCATCTCTTCTGTTCCCCTCTTCCCTTCTCTAGAGCCATCTGCTTTCCTCTCCTCCAGCTGCTCTCTGTCTGTCCATGTGTCTGTCTCTCTGTCTGTCTGTCTGTTTGTCCATTTGTCTGTCTGTCCACCTGTATGTCTGTCCATGTGTCTGTCTGTCCACCTGTCTGTCTGTCCATGTGTCTGTCTGTCCATGTGTCTGTCTGTCCACCTGTCTGTCTGTTTGTCCATGTCTCTGTCTGTCCATGGTTTGTCTTCCCTGTTGTCCCTGTTGATCCCCCCTCCTTTTTCTTCTCCCCTCTTTCACTTCATGTCTCCATTTCTTTTCGTCTCTCCTCTTACCTCTTCTCTTCCTTCCATCTATCCCACATCCTCCTCTTTACTGGGCTCTGTTCTAAAGAATGTTCATTCCATTCCAACATTCCATGAGGACATTCTCATCTCCCTTCTCTACTTCCCTTCTGTCCACTCTCCCTTCCGTGCTTGTCCTCCTCGTCCTTTCTCCTCGTGTCCCTTTCCTCATATCCTTCACCAATTATCTCCTGGCTGATCCTAGAAATGTTCCCCCTTGTCACCCTCTCATCTTCCCCTCCTCCTCTCCTTCTCTTCTCTTCTCTCTCCTCCTCTTCTCTCCATTCGTTTCTCAACTCCACTCTTCATCTATCTCTTCTCTTCCTCACTGTGTTGATGTGAGCTCCCAGGCTGTCTTGCAGTGTTGTTCCTTGTGTTCTTAAGCTGCTGGTCGAGCCGCTCTCTTAATCAGCAAACTGCAGATTGATTCAGAGTGACGAGACCCCACGGCTAGTTAGTGCTGGCCATCCACTGTGTGTGTGTGTGTGTGTGTGTGTGTGTGTGTGTGTGTGTGTGTGTGTGTGCGTGTGTGTGTGTGTGCGTGTGTGTGTGTCCGTGAGTGTGTGTGTGTGTGTGTGTGTGTGTGTGTGTGTGTGTGTGTGTGTGTGTGTGTGTGTGTGTGTTTGTCCGTCTTTAAGACTGTGTGTGTTTGTCTGTCTTTGGGACTGTGTGTGTCTCTCTCTATGTGTGTGTGTGTGTGTGTGTGTGTGTTTGTCTGTCTTTGGGACTGTGTGTGTTTGTCTGTCTTTGGGAGTGAGCCTGTGTGAGTGTGTGTGCGTGTTCTACCCACGATCTAGCCTAGGAGGCACCCTGTCACAAAGCTCTGAGAAGTGTCTGCATGCGTGTGAACATATGCTTTTCTGTGTGTGTGCGTGTGTGTGTGCTTGAATCTGACTTCCTAACACCCTTGGTATTTAAAGGACACTTCCACACCCCAAGTGCTATCTATCTTGGAAGAGGACGAGGCTTTTACACCCCCCCCCCCCCCCCCCAACGACACCCCCAACCCCCTGTAAACTGCCGGTCAGTCTCACACTTGCATAAAAACTGACCCAGCCACACAGCTGAGAATAACATTGAAGTTGTAAGGAAAAAAGGTCAAAAGGGCAGATCATGTACTGTATGTATTTAGTTATTTATTCGTTATTTGTCAGGGGCCATTTAACATATATGTTGCCATTTGATGTATTGACAGCCCTAGGCAGAGCACAAGGTTAATATCCAACAGACAATATTTTACAAACAACACAGACACAAAACACACAGAGATATCTTTCAGCAAGATCCCTCGGTTAACACATATGCTGTGTACAGTGATGGACAGGTTTAGTGTGAAGCTTCAGTCTTACTGTGAATTTATTCAACGACTGCAAATGCAACTTTGGCTGGAAATAGAAAAACGGATTTGTGAATGCCAAAGTGACGTGGTGGAGTCTATCATTGGCAGGGCTGTGGTGGTAAAATAAGAGGTGAATGAACTATGAATTCTGTGATTTCGGTGAGGTGGACTGCGCCCTCCTGTATCGATTAAAATAAATAAATAAATAAATAAAAAAAGAGGTGAATAAACTATGAATTCTGTGATCTCAGTGAGGTGGACTGCGCCCTCCTGTGTCGAAAAAAAAGCCATTAAGAATGTGAAATTAGAATGACTAATTTACCACCGCCAAGGAGGTATATGTATTCATCGGGGACCGGCGTTTGTTTGTCTGTTTGTTTGTATGTCTGTCTGTCTGTTTGTTAGCAACATAACTCAAAAAGTGATGGATGGATTTCGATGAGATTTTCAGGGAAGGTCAGACATGATTAAATTTTGGGACTGATCCGTAATTCTGTCGGGATTCTAGAGGCATTTATGTGTTTAGATTAATGGTGTAATGGCATGGTATGGCCACGTGGTGGCGATCTGAATAGTTTCGATTCAAATGTATGACAACCTAGAAAGAACAATGCAGGCGGAGGTAGCAGCGCTCTCCGAGTGCTTTTCTAATTGTTTAATGTTTATATCAGTGGCATTAAATGGTTCCTACAACATGGAGTGTTGATGAGCGCACATACTGTATAGCAAATGTGGATTTTTGAATGTTAAAAGTTGCAATTGGTGAGTGAGCTATTTAGTCTGAGAGGTGGATAAACTCTACTTCTGGAATGTCAAAGGTGGATAAACTCTAATAAGAGGAGGATAAACTCTACTTCTGAAATTTCAGAGGTGGATAAACCACGTTTACAGTACTTGCGTTTAGCCTCCACGACACCCCTGATTATTGGCTCATGAATGTCGTGGATAGTACAGTATTCTGTTCTGTGTACTGCTGGATAAATCAACAATGCTCGGAGACGCAAACATCGTGCATATTTGCTCTGCCCAGTGAGTCTCAGGTCAGTGGTTAGTCCAGGCAAAGGATCTGTCCGGGGAAGTCATGCACAATAAAAGTAAAGTGAGCAAGACATACATACATACACACACACACACACACACACACACAGTCATATGCAGGTCAGTGGCCAGTCCAAGTGTGTGCGCAAGAATGTATTTGGGTGTGTCATGCATAAGACAACAAAGTGAGCAAGACACACACATCCCAGTGGACCCAGGCATACACAAACACACACGCAAACACACATGCAAAAAACACACACAGCAACCTGGCCAAAAATCTGGGTAAGGATTTTTTTGGGGTAGTCATACAAAGTGAGCAAGACCCTTCCAACCCCCACAAACACCACACACATGCACCCACCCACATGCACCCACACACACACCCACACCCACACCCACACCCACACACACACACACACCCACACACACACCCACACACACACACACACACACACACACACACACACACACACACACACATATGCGTCACCTCTGTCCTGGCATGTGTGCCACCCATGGCATAGTGCCCACACCGTGGCCGTCCTGGCGCCCTTGTGCCCACCGCTGCTGCACGTGGGTGGCAGCCGCTAGTCCGAGGCCGGGTGAAAGTGGGCGTGCAAATCACTTCTGACGGCTCCCGTTTCCTTGCCACCCATTGTGAGGTCACCCTCACCGGGAATTCGGAAGACTGAAGAATTCTATCAAAGGGTTCCAAAAGACCTTGCTGAGTGCACTGGTAAAGTCAGGCTGAAGGGTGTTCGAGCACTGCCGGTGGTAGAGAAGGGTCGTTATAGGATGCACTTCTATACGGGCTCTCTGACGGTAATTAGAGGCCTCAGCATTAATATGACTCACACTATGGAGCCATATAGAGAGATGTACAGTATACAGTATGTGTAGTGTTTTAATTATTGCAGTTTTTTCTGTTGTTCATTCAAAAAAAAAAAAAAAAAAAAAAACTTTTTATTTTTTCTTTATTCTTGCCAATGTTGTTATGGTATTATTTGTATTGTTTTTAGTCACTTCATTTTTGTGTTATTTTTTGTTCTGTTTATTATTTCATATGTAAAGCACTTTGAAACTATGTTTAGAAAAGCGCTCTATAAATAAAGATTATTATTATTATTATTATTATTATTATTATAGTGCACAGGCGCATCTCAAAGAAGTTGAATATCATGGAAAAGTTTTTTTTTTTTTTTTTCTATAATTTGTTTAAAAAACTGAAACTTTCATATAATCTAGATTCAGCACACATACAATTAAATATTTGAAGCCTTTTTGTTTTAATCATGGTTATTCTAATCTTGATTATGACAGTTTCCAGCTAATGGAAATCAAACATCTAGAATCTCAACATATTGGAATAATAAAAAAAAATGATTCAGAACTGTCAGTCTGAGATGAGCTTTAATCAGCTAATTAAGTAAACAACAACAACAAAAAAACATAATGGTTTCCTGAGCCTTTAATCTCTCTTGCTGTGAATGACAATGGGCTTTACATATATATGACAGTATTATACTGTATGTATAGGCTCTGGGAATTGTTACTGTATGCGCAGGGTTCCAGTATAACTTTTTGCATTGGTTGCACCAGTGGAGCTATTTTTATTTATTTATTTTCATTTATGTTTATGCCTAGTTTATATTACTTGTCAGATGTTTTTTGTTAATGCAATCACCAAAGCGCTTGGTAAACAATGATGCGCTGTATACCCTGTATAAGATTGTTTGTGAGTGGTACAGGGAGCACTATTGCCTGGCCTGGAAAATCTTAACTTCACACACACAGTACCTGGGTTAATAAATAATAACAATAATAATAATAATAATAATAATAATAATAATAATAATAATAACTAGAAAATGTAATTCCATGGAAGGAATTACCATTGCATGTAAATGCAAAAAGGTTGTTAGCTGTGTAAAACATATTAGGCCTATAGTTAAAAAGAAAACTAGGCTAAACTGAAGAATAGATAAATAACAATTAGGCCTACCCAATTACAATTTCAACTTGGAAAGTCACATTTAAAAAGTGATTGATGAAAATGCATCAAAATTGTGGATATATGCTATTTTGGAAAATAACTCTTCATTTATTAGAATGTAAAAGACTGAATGAAGTTGCCAACTTCAAACGAGTTGCAAGAGCTGACTTTACTAGCCTACAGTGAAACGACTGGTAGGATAGCTTACATAGCCTTCATATCTACACTAATGCAGGTTAAAAGTAGGCTATAGACACCATTGGAATACGGAATACAATCTCAAACAACGCCAATCAACGATAATGCAGCAGGTAGGATAGCCTATCTAGCAAATGTAACGTTAGCTTACAGTAGGATATTTTATGTAGGCTACACATATTACAGGATGAGCTGTTCTTCGAAACCGTTTCCAAATGTGTGAGTGTGATTGTCCTAATAGGAATGTACAATAAGCGACTGAGAAGAAGGCTTGAACCATGGTGCAACTCGTAGGCCTGTCTATCAGGTTGGACTTCACCTAAAACGCTGGACTGTCGAGATGGCTAAAAGCCCTGTTCGCCTTGCAGCCTACCCCGACGTCAAACGCCTGGAGCAAGTTTGGTTGTCGTTAGCTACAGTGTTTACGTTGACGTTAGGTTAGATTGTCTTTAGCTGTTGGCTATGGCTATGGCTATGGTTATTTAGCAGACGCCTTTGTCCAAAGCGACATACAAATAAATAAAATAACAATACAAATTAAATTAACAGTGAACAATTACAAACTAGGGAGAATAGTAATATTATCAGTAAAACAATAATTTTAAGCACTAACCTAATGAGAAATAAAACAGTGAAATGAGAATAGCAATCAAATAAGTCACTCAGTTAATTATATATAATAATAATAACTAAAGCATGGTATGGCTAAATTTAAGGACAATAGCAAAATAAATTTCAAATTCTATCAATAGACAAATTATAACAAAACAATACTATTATACAAACCATAACACATCACAAACTCAAAGGACTAAGTGCATATTAAATAAATATGCCTTAAGACCCCTCTTAAAAGATCCAAAGCTGTTGCTGGAACGGAGAGCACTGGGCAACTCATTCCACCAACACGGAACCACTGAAGAATAGGATCTACAATTTGACCTAGCATGTATGGTTGGTCGACATAACAGACGCTCCTCAGAAGATCGCAATGGGCGGTTGGGAATGTACATCGTGATTAAAGAACTGAAGTAGCTGGGAGCAGATCCAGTCAGTGTCCTATAGGCCAGAGTGAGGGATTTAAATTTAATTCTGGCTACTATAGGGAGCCAGTGGAGAGTAACTAGGAGAGGGGTTACATGTGTCCTCTTTGGCTGATTGAAGACCAGTCGTGCTGCAGCATTCTGAATCAACTGTAGTGGTCTTGATACACAAGCAGGTAGGCCAGCTAACAGAGAATTACAGTAGTCCAGCTTGGAGATAACCATTGCCTGTACAAGAAGCTGAGTGGAATCTTGTGTCAGATAAGGTCTGATCTTCCTAATGTTGTACAGGGTATACCGACATGACTTTGCAATTGAGGCAACATGCTCAGAGAAAGTAAGTTGGTCATCAATTATGACACCCAAGTTACGTGCCGATCTGGTTGGAGTCAGTGAGGATGAATCAAGCTGGATATTGATCTGTTGGGGAATAGCTGTTTTTGCTGGAAACACCAAGAGCTCAGTTTTGGAAAGATTAAGCTGAAGGTGCTGATCCTTCATCCAGATTGAAATGTCCTTCAGGCATGCAGAGATCCGATGGGAAACACTAGAGTCCTCAGGTGGGAAGGATAGGAAAAGTTGAGTGTCGTCCGCATAGCAATGATATTCAAATCCATGAGAGCGAATAATCCCACCTAAAGAAGTGGTGTAAATAGAGAAAAGGAGGGGCCCTAATACTGATCCTTGGGGGACTCCTGTAGTGAGGTCATGAGACTTAGATATCTGTCCCTGCCAAGACACGCTAAAAGAACGCCCTTTAAGGTAAGACTTGAACCAGTCAAGAGCTTTCCCAGAAATTCCCAGTTCATATAGTGTAGAAAGGAGAATGTCATGGTTAACCGTATCAAAGGCTGCAGATAAATCTAACAGAATTAACACTGATGACTGAGCAGAGGACTTAGCTACTCTCAATGCTTCAGTCACAGATAGAAGAGCAGTTTCAGTAGAATGACCACTCTTGAAACCAGACTGCATAGGGTCTAGTAGGTTATTCTGATAGAGGAAGTCACACATTTGCTTGAAGACCACTTTCTCCAAAACCTTTGACAAGAAAGGAAGAAGGGAGACAGGTCTGTAGTTCTTCACATCAGTTGAATTAAGTGTACTTTTCTTCAGCAAAGGCTGAAGCTGTTGATAACGTTACCGAGAGCAAACCGGTTAGGCTACTGTACTGTCACGATAAACAAATCAAGTAAGGAGTAGCCTAACAGGAGACAAGACGATAACGTCCTGGTTTACAGCAGCTGCAGCTGTTACAGCTTAATGAGTAGACGTAACGTAACATTCACGTTTATCCTGGTTCAGCGCAGCGGCGGTGGCATGGCTTCGGATCAGAGCTCCTTGATTACTGACAGCTGCGCACTGACGTAACAATTAATCTTTGCCGCCAAAGGGTCTCAATGTAAACTCTATGGGAATTTTAATTTCTTTTATCGTAGATATCTCATAAAGTATAAAGTTCACACATTTAAAAAATACATAGAACAAATCTCCGTTACAAGACCTGTGTAGGAGTATTTGAATGACGTCAAACGGTTCAGTGGTTCTAGAGCCTTTGATCGTTGATTTTGGTCGGAAGACAATAATAAAAAGAAGAAGAACAGTGATAACAGTACATTGCATTGACATGCAATGTAATAATATTTTTGGACCACATTTTTGTAGCATCTTTTTCCATTGCTCTGCAGCTAAAATGGCAATAATCTACATATCATTATTATGGGTCTCTGAATGGTCTGTTTTCACTTGACCATATACCATAAACAGCCATTTTAAACACATAACCAGCGCCAGTAGCTGTACTAAGACTGAATAAGTGTGACAGTGTGTTGAGCTAATAAACATTCTCCATATTACCAACCGCCTTCCCCCCCCAGGGGTTATAATTTCGAGTCGCTGGCGCTCCATGCAGAGAGTCATTTTGTAGCCTTCATCCTCCGCACGACGCCCGCCTTTTATCCTCCTTAAGGAGCTGAGGAGCGGAAGATGATGTTAAGTGATATATTAGAGCAGCGAGGGGCCTGTGGATGAGAGGGGAGGAGATAAGCGCAGCCCTCGCTAGTCTCCGTAGGGGGCGTCTCAAGTTTTGTGCGAGCGAGCGCCGTGTTTGAAGCCAAGGTGTGTTTGACATTTAGGGATTATCTCCTCGCTCGTGCTCATCTCCTCGTGGAGTCCGGAGCTTTTAGTCAACTGTGAATAGGCTACTTTGTTTCTGTTGTGCACGTGTGTGTGTGTGTGTGTGTGTGTGTGTGAGAGAGATCTGTGTGTGTTTGTATAAAAGAAAGAGACTAGTGTATATGTGATGAAGAGAGAGCAAGAGAGAGAGAGAGAGAAGCTGTTTAATGTTTTTTTTAAATGACCCATTACAAGGATGGCGTGACTTTTGGGAGCTCGGAAAAGATAATCCACGGGCAGATTTTGAAACAGGCTTGATTTTCTCAGTGTGTGCGCACAGGCCTAATTACCACACCAGTTGCTAGAGGTACTGTAGAAGTTACATGGCCTACTTGGTCAGCAGGCAACCAACTTCTCCCACTGAGGTGCTAGTGAAAACTCACAGCTCCACTCAGCTAATCAAACTGCTTAACAGCCAGTTCAGTTAGCAGATTGTACCCATGTAAGGCACAGAACTTGATTATATAACCCATAACCCAAGCCATACGCGCTGTACCAAACCCATTTACTTGGGAAAAACCTGAGATCTGAGAGACTAACTTACTAACTAAGTACAGACGGACGAGGGCCAGGCTCATACATTCTTTCAGCCAATCTTCAAAAGTTGCTTCAGGAATACGTAAGAAAGCAGTGCACCTCATGGACTGTTAAGCTGAAATATCAACAGCCTTTAGCTATAGGATCAAGGGCTGACCCTTCAACTCTCGAATGGTCACACAGTTTTTTTCTAGGCTACACCTGTCATTTGAGGTTGCCATCGTTGCTAATGAGCGTATTGTGAGCTGCGGCTGGACTTCCGTAACCTTAGCCGGGGAAAACTTTCAGTCCCTTTCACGCAGAAGAGGGTCCCCTGTTCACCGCTAATGGACTGTGGGCAGAGAGATGCCGAGGACAGATAAACGCGGCAGATAAGCGGCTGTCCCTTCATCCCGGTGGGGTGCTTGAGGGGTCTGGTTCTGGCCGTGAACGATAAGGATTTGCTCGGCGTCGCAACGGTTCGTCTAAAAATGTCAACAAGGAGCAGTGAACGCTGGAATTGAAATCAATTCTCCCTGCTCTCTGATTGTTTGTTGAGGGATTACAAAGGGACGGGCTCAGCCTTTAGCTCATCCTTTCATCACACACACACACACACACACTCACACACACACACACAGACACACACTTCCTCAGTTATAAACATTGCAAGACAAACTATCTGATCCATCAACATGCCATATTAAACGGTCTCTGCTCTGTGATATCCCTTAAAGGGAAACTCCGGTCTGACAACAACCTATTTGTGGACGATAACAAGTGTAAATTTACGCTTGGGACCAAAACAACATCAGTCGGTGCCGTTCTGAGTAAGACCAGGATACAACTGAATAGCATATATAGCATAGCCTGTGGGGGCAACTTTTCTACGCCAAAGTAAATCGCCCTTTTAAGCTGTTAACTAGGCTCACATCTATGCAGCTATGTAGAGTGTCTCTATAGACAGTCTGAAGTATTTATTTTACCTTTGTTGGTGTAAAGAAAGGATATTATGTAAAAAACAGACTGTTATACTGCCAGTGCATTACTTTTCTCTTCCTCAGATTGCTTCCGACTTCTGAAGAAAAAGTTGACTGAGACATCTTAAAAGAAGTCAAGCTCTCCTTAAATGTCAAGTCAAATGATTTTACGAGAAAGCGTTAAGTCTCTTTATGCTGAAAACAATACCAACTAGAAAAGCAATCAGAGAGCGCAGACCTCCGCCTGTATTGTTCTTCCTAGGTTGTCATACATTTGAACCTAAACTATTCAGATCGCCACCACGTGGCCATACCATGCCATTACACCACTAAGCGAAACACATAAACGGCTCTGGAATCCCGATTGTTTTACCTTGATATAAGATTAATGACACTTGGTTAGATTTCATTAGATAAGCAGTTTTTTGTTCAGTGTGCTGACACATGATTGCAAATTCAAATGGCTCACCAAATAAAAAATAATAAACCGAACCAAACCAAACAAAACAAAGCGAAACAAAAAAGCTAAACCCGCGAGCGCTGTAACGTCCGGTACAGCTCATCTCCTGTCTGCACGAGCCGAGTGTTCATTTGCACTCTGACATTATGCCATGAAGTCTCTAATTTGACGACACACTCAGCCAGCCTCGGGAAGACGGGTCGGGGAAGGGGGCCGGATGCGAGGAAGACGTCACGAGGCAAGGCAAGGCATTGTGGGTAAGCCCAGACTGACCTCTCCAAGGTAACGCACCCCCTCCACCCCCCCCCCCCACCCTGCCTCCCTGCTGCTAATTGAGCCCAGAGGAAGTGATTCGTGGCTGTTTTGTAGGACGCTGGCAGAGGAGATGATGCTGCTCTTGGACCCCCGAGGGCGGCCGAGGACTCTTAGTGAGATGAAACAGACGGAGCGCAGACCTTGCTTACTTTCCTCGACATGTTGCTGTGCGCTCAGACCCTAGACTACTCTGTAGGAACGACTTGTTTTAATGCAATCATATCATCATTATACATGTTAGTTTAGACATGATGGTCATTATATATGTTAGTTTAGACATGGTCGTTATATATGTTAGTTTAGACATGATGGTCGTTATGTTAGTTTAGACATGATGGTCGTTATATATGTTAGTTTAGACATGATGGTCGTTATATATGTTAGTTTAGACATGATGGTCGTTATACATATATATTAGTTTAGACATGATGGTCGTTATATATGTTAGTTTAGACATGATGGTCGTTATATATATATATTAGTTTAGACATGATGGTCGTTATATATGTTAGTTTAGACATGATGGTCGTTATATATATATATATATATATATTAGTTTAGACATGATGGTCGTTATACAGTATATATTAGTTTAGACATGATCTCTTCTCCTCTCTTCTTCTCTCATCTCCTCTCTTCTTCTCTTCTCTCATCTCCTCTCTACTCTCCTCTTCTCTCCACTAGTCCCTTCTTCTCTCCTCTCCTCTCTTCTCTTCTCTCCTCTCCTCTCCTCTCTTCTCTTCTCTCCTCTCCTCTCTTCTCTCCTCTCCTCTCTCCTCTGCTCTCCTCTTCTCTCCACTAGTCCCTTCTTGTCTCCTCTCCTCTCCTTTCTTGGGGAGATGCTGGGGGGTCAAGACTGAATCTGCTTTAGGATGCTTGATGACGTTGAGGGCTTTCTTGCAGTGTAGGGGGTCAGGGGGATATGCAGGTTGTTTTAATATAATGAAACTGCTCTGTGAGCTCTGGGAGGGGTTTTACGTGACTAACAGTGTGTAGTCATTAAACACCTGATATTGTTTCAATAAAGGTGTGGTAAGCCTCTCTTCTCCTCTCCTCTTCTCTCCTTCATTCCTCTACCCTGCTCTCCTCTCCTTCTCTTCTCCTCTCTGCTCCTCTCCTCTGCTTCGCTCCTCTCCTCTCCTTCACTCTACTCCTCTGCGCTCTGCTCCTTTCCTTTCTCCTCCTCTCCTCTCCTTCACTCTGCTCCTCTCCTCTCCACTCTGCTCCTCTCGTCCTCTCCTCTCCGCTCCTTTCCGCTCCCCTCCTCTCCTCTCCTTCGCTCCTCTCCTCAGCTCTCCTCTCCTTCTCTCCCCTCCTCTCTTATCTCCCAGGTCTCATCAACAGTGAGTTCATTTCAGAGGGAGAGAAGAGAATTGATTCTCTGTGCGACGACGCGGATCAAAGACAACAACAAACAGATACTGATCTCTTTCTCTCTTTTTTCTTCTTTTTCCACACCAGTTGGTGCCGGACGGATCGACGCGTGTCTGGTGTGTGAGATCCGGTGGATGGCGTGAGCACACCTAGCATGAGTAATTAGCCTCCGTACACATTGCTCATGGAAAAACACATAGAGATGCCACAGGATTTCACGTTGCCTTGTGTTATAACATTGTGCTTTTGAGCTGAATCTAGAGTTCACACTAGGTCCCCTGGACCGGATCCGGGTTCGTTTAGTCCAATAGTTCGGTTGTTTTTGATGATGTGAACGCAACTGTACCGAACTCAGAAAAGTGATAGCCTATTTGTAAACAGAATTCTGGAAGTTCGTGTCTAGAAGCATGGTGCTTATGACGCAAACGGACCAGGGTGCACAGACAAACATGTAATGTGAACAGAGACCAACTACGGTCGGTAGGAGTAACCGCACTTGGGTCCGGTCCAATTAAATGGACCAAGTATGAAAGCAACCTAAATTACTTGAGTTTAGTTCAACTGAATTAGCCATTTGTGCTTACAGTAAACAGTGATCAGCAGAAAGGCCCCTAATTTAACCTATAGGGGCGAAATGCAATCAGGCAATGGGCAAAGTTAAAAACAAAACAACAACAACAACAACAAAAACAACATGCCATAAACTAAAGCTATCATGCTTCACTGCTGTCTGTGCACAGGGTTTGTGCATTCTCCCTCTGAATTGGAATGGATTATCTTTAATATTCCCGAGGGGCAATTTGGTTCACAAGTAGCAAGCACAGTTTTACTAAATAACATAAAACATGAGGCAATCAATAAAGACATAATACGCATTCAAAATGTAACAGCTCACAATACTTAAATACGTAAATTGCAAATATGTTCCAGTCTGAATGCAGATATGTAATGATGACAATGAAGGCAAGTTATGAACTGTATGATGTTAGCAAACAGATTTTGCCTAGTTATGAAATTAGCTTTAGCAAACTTTGCAGTTAGCATTTCAACCTGACATTTAGATTAGGGCCACGGGTGTCACTGTGATTGCCTGACACTTGTCAGAGCCGGTATTATACACCGAGACGCTTGAGTCTGAAGGTTTTTGAAAATATAAGTCATCCAAAATCTCTATTGATTTTTTCCCCTCATTTGCATGTCTTGCAAAGATGCTGAATATCCAGTGACAGACTGTCAGCTTGGTTAAAGTCCCAGTCACTTTACACACTCACGTTGCATTCGCTTCAGAGGCCGCAAAAGATTCACTAGTGTGCAGAGATCTCCCTGTCTTGGCTGCGCACAGAGGAAGCGACTGTAAGCTACATAACCTGTGAATATCTAAAGCTTCCATCTATCCACCTCTTTCCTTAACCCGGAAATATGTATCGTTGCGATGGTTACGATACTGTTTTCAACTTCCGTTCATTCTGTTAACATGTGCTTTCTCCATAGCAAACTAGGTTATGCCTCAACTTAGATTTCGTTCGAAATGTTGACAATTCTGCCCTCAGCATGTATATACTGCATCACATATAACCGATATAAAATAGAAAAGTTGACTTTTATATGCGTTATGATATGTTAAGCACCGTAAACCGTCACGTTAAAACAGATACAATGCAGCTTCGCCGGAAATAGAAAACCGTCTCGGTGTCATGGCGACCCCCATTGTTGGCTGCGGAATATCGTGGATATGTTGAACAGAAGCTGATATTTGACATTAATCATAGAAACTAGAAGAAGGCAGTGATTACTGTGATTAAAGATTATTTTGGTATCCATCCTTGTAGGACCTCAAGTGATTTTGCATGCACATTATAATTTCACTGTAGATGCAAAGAAACGTTACTTGTACAATAGCACATAAAAAAAAAAAAAAAAGTCCTCCGGAATCAAGTCAGGATCACATATAATTACATTTTCAAACAAAGAAAAGGAACAAACGGAACGTTCTAATTCCGTTCCATAGGCGCTTAGCGCCACGAGTCAGTGAGGGTTAGTTTGGCCTCCTGCGCGGGTGAGGCCATCGATCACTCTCTGTGCTGTGCTGTGAAATGAAGCCCCCCATTTGCAGCCCGTGCTCCCTGCGCTCTGGCTCCGCTCCTCAGTGGGGCTCTTCTGAGCTCCAAAATGGCCCATTACCCTCCCCACAGTTCGTCTAAATCCCTCTCAGGAGCCGCTCCCTCTCTTCTTCCCTGTTGCTCTCTCTCTCTCTCTCTCTTTCTCTTCCATCCTCTCTCTCCTTCTCTGTATCTCTCCCTCTTTCTCTATCTCTCTTTTGAAGTTCATTCGCACCCCCCCCCCCCCCCATCTCCATCCTGCCATTCCCTCTCTCTCCCTATCTAGATCTTCTCCTTCTCCGTGTCTCTGTGTGTAACCGTTCTGCCTTTCTGCGGCGCTGTGCGCACAGATCCGTTGTGATAGGGGAACTCACTCGCACCTTACAGTTGTTTGCCGTTTTCAGCAGCTGCTTCACAGCTTTTTTTTTTTTTTTTTTTTTTCCCTCTCTTCATTTTTCCCTTTCCTTTTTTGTCCTGTCTGTGTCTTTTGTTGAGATCAGATGTAAGAGACGTCGCAGCTTTGATTCTCTCCGGTGGAATCCAAGGAGGAGACGCTATCTGCAGTTGTGTGTGTCTAGCTGAGTTTGTAATTATGACATCAAACGTCTTGCAAAAGGCCCCATTTATTACCAAAAGTAGATATTCATTTTTTACTCCAGAGCATTTCAAACACACATTGTTCATATATATATATTTATATATATATTTTCCACATTTAGGCAATATTTTTCTACATCATTCCATCTTTACACTCACACATTCTCTTCACCTCCAAATTCTCTCTCTCTTCCTCGATCTTTCTTTTTTTCTTTCAGAAATAACATTATCTTTCATTGGCTCAGGCTTACAAAATTCCCTGCTGAATGATACACGACTTGACAAACATGGATTGTACATGATACACATTTGGTTGGCAAAAAAAAACATTTAGCCAGAGCCTTAAGGGCCGTTCACACCAAGAACGATAACTATATGTAACCTCACTCCAGCACACTCATGTTGTGGTATAGAAAAGTTACCTTTTATTTCTCTATTGCTTTAACTACAATTGAACTCTTTGAAAATGAAAACGTCCTATCCTTAGATCCTTAGATCTACACATAAATGAAGCCTTACTCCGGAATTTATCAAACTGAAAATGAGGAGCACCTAACACAAACAGTTACCCATTTGAAGTAGAAAACCCAAATAATGACAGTAGTAATTGTAAATCACATAAGCTCCCTAACGTACTTCATAAGTATAGCTCACCATAACCAGTAGGTCTTAACAACACTCTCAAAACAGGCATTTATATTCAGTAAACCCCCATCCATACATCATAACATCAATAGCACGTAACACATTGTAAATACCCTTGCAGGCAAAACGCCAGTATCACAAAAGTCACGAGTATTCTCACTGCTGATCACTGTTGTCACTGTTTCGTTAAGTGTTCACTCAGTGTCAAGCCACTAGATGGTCACGTAAAAGTGTTCCATACAAAAAGTATTGTTCACGGGATGCACGTCTTGTCAGTGACTGGAGTGGAGAGTCTCATGTGGCAGGGAATACTCACAGACCACACCGAGAGTGCCGCGGGGGTGGGAGAGAGGAGGGACAGATGACAGGGAGAAGCGCTGGTTTCTCGTACAAGCTGGCAGGATGAAGCGTCCAACGTCGATCCAGCAGAACGACGACACTAATATGATATTCTCTAAAGCTAGTTTAACTTCACAGTAAAATAACTAGTGAGGCAATTCCTCCTCACGCTACGACGTCATACACTTTCTGAACAGCAACGACGCAAAGTTGATTGAAGTCTATTCTTCTCTGTGACACGACCGCTCCAGATATTCTTCGTCCACCACAGGGACACAATAACACTACTTTACACTAAACTTAGCAAATATATATGCAACTCGGTAAAATAAGTTCACTTTCTTCAGGCTTACTTAGCTAACGTGTCTAGTCCACGGAGGCTGCCATCTTCCATCCTTGTCCTTTTTCGCGCTACTCCTCCAAGTCCCGCCCTCTCCACACACCCCATTGGACGGCACACCAACTTCCTCAGCCACTGATTGGTTTACCGCCAATCCATGTCCTAGGCTGCTATTGAATGTAGTTCTTCACAGGGGAGGGTTTGACAGTCAAAATGAAAGTGCACAGAATAATTATGTCCACAGTCTAAGGCACCCTTACATTCCCCCCCTTCAAACCCTGCCACATATACCTCTCCACAATTTACACGTTCTCTGAAAGTCCATGCAAGTACTTTTTTTTGTTGTTTTTACAGAGCAATAAGAACAGAACATTAACAAAACATTAACAAAACCTTAACACTTCATATTGCTTAAACATCTCTTATTTTGTAAGAAAATCTCTGAATCTACCAGGGAGTTGACCTCTGGTGCTCCTCTGAGGTCTGAATGACCTTTGCTCACTGTCACTGTCAATTCCTATCGCAGCTGTATCATCTGACTGTACTTCCCCATGTGACTCGTGCTCGTCAGCGCTTAAGATCCCACCCTGTTCACTCTGCCTACTCCTAACCTCCTCATCAGTTTCAGAAGTGTCGTCTGAGGGACTATGGTGAGAGTGTGTATCTCTGACAGTGGGTTTGGGGTTACAGCTACGGGGGACACAGACTAAGTCATAGGAATCAGATTCAGATTCATGGGGAGCTCTATGCTCTTGGGGGGGCCTACTTGTTAGAGGGGTCTCAAATATGCACGGTTTCATTTGGTCCCTATGTACCACCTTGGTAGGGCCACCAGCCTCAGGCTTAACAGTATACACGGGCATGTCTGGGTGGCTCTGGGCCACAACAAGGTAAGGGTCCGGCTCCCATCTATCTTGAATCTTGTTCCTGCCACGTGGTTTGTGGTTCCTCAGGAGGACTCTGTCCCCAGGCCGAATGAGTGCGCCACGTGCCCGTCGATCATACAACCTCTTTCGTCGCTTTGAGGCACCTTGAGTCGCAGCCCGCGCGGCGTCTGCCGCCACCCGCAGTCTCTCATGGTGATTCAGCACCCAGTCGTCAAGATTTTCTGCATCACTGTCACTGAGATCCATTCCCCCAAGCACATCCCGGGGCAAACGGGCATCTCTCCCGAATAGCAAATAAAAGGGAGAGTACCCAGTAGATGAATGAATGTGGCTATTGTACGCCATAACTAATTCTGGCAAGTACTCTCTCCAGTTCTTCTTTTTGTTCGCCGGGAGAGTTCTTAGCATCTCATGCATCGTGCGGTTAAATCTTTCGCATTGTGAATTCCCCTGCGGGTGGTAGGGCGTTGTTCTGCTTTTTGCTATACCATATGTGCGACAGAGTTCCTTTATCACACTGGCCTCAAAGTTCCGGCCTTGATCAGCATGTAATCGGGCAGGGCACCCATAATAGGAAAACCAATGTTTGACTAACGCAGCAGCGGTGGTGCGTGCAGACTGATCTTTTGTGGCAACTGCCACTGTAAACCTTGTGAACATATCAGTGAGGACCAGCACATTTTCATATCCCCCTGCTGACTGCTCTAACAAGGTATAATCCATGGCTAGTACCTCTAAAGGGACAGTGACATTGCTACACACCATTTGGGCTTGAGCCTTTGGGAACACGTCCTTGGCTAGACTGCACCTAGTGCACTGTTTCACCCAAGTCTCAACATCCTTGGTCATGGACGGCCAATAATAGCCTCGGCTCAGCTTAGCCAAGGTGCCCTTAACACTAAAGTGACCCCCATGATCATGATGGCTCTCATAGACTGTGCGTTGTAGCGATCTGGGCACAATCAGTTGGCAAACATTCTCCCCATCACGCGGGTCTTGCAAACATCGGACCAACACCCCCCGTTGGAGCCTTAGTCTATCCCAGTCTCTGCACAATTTCCGCTGAGATGAGTTCAGACTTCGCAACTGCTGCTTGCCAGGTTGTCTGCCCATTTTCACTGCCTCCAGCATTGGTCCAACATCATGATCCTGCATCTGAAGGTCCCGGACCTCTTCCCAACAGTAACTACCTACTCTATATCTCACAGCGGCCTGAGTTGCTTGAACCTGCCTTGGTTCCTGGAGGTAATCCTTGTGGGAGGGCCACAGGCTGGCTCTCACTTCATCCTCCTTAATGACTAGGAAATCTTTACCCGTATCTTCTGCTTCAGGCTCAAGGGTGGTGGGGAGACGGGATAAGATGTCGGCATTTTGGTTAGACTTTCCTGGCTTGTAGTGGACCTCGAAGTTAAATTCTGCCAGCTGGGCAACCCACCTCTCTTCAACGGCACCAAGGTTGGCAGTCTCTAAATGTCGGAGGGGGTTATGATCTGTGATGACTGTGAACTTGGCGTACATTAGTAAGTCACGGAACTTTTCCGTGACAGCCCATTTCAGGGCGAGAAGTTCTAATTTGAACGCGCTGTAATTCCTGTCATTTCGCTCCGAACCACGCAGACCCCGGCTCGCATACGCTATAACCCGCTCAATGCCGTCTTGCCGTTGACTTAACACAGCCCCAAGACCCTGTCTGCTTCCATCAGTTGTCACGATGAAGGGAAGATGATAGTCAGGATAAGCCAGCACAGGAGGTGCCATTAGGCAAGCTCTCAGTTTGTCAAAAGCCATTTGACACTCTTTGCTCCACTGAAAGTACTGGTGAGTTTCCTTATCCCCCCTCTTAACTTTGCTCAGCAGGGCATGCAAGGGTCTAGCTACTTGCGAAAAATGGGGAACAAAGCGCCGATAATAAGACATGAACCCTACCACCTGCCTCACCTCTCTCACAGAGCGGGGAGTCGGCCAATCCTCTAAGACCCTCACTTTTTCCATGTCGACTTGAACCCCTCCTGCAGACACCACATGTCCAAGGAACTTAACTTCAGGTCTGAGCAGGAAACACTTCTTTGGATTCAGCTTCAACCCGTGGTTACGAAGCCTGCTGAACACCAAGTCCAGTCTTTCTAAGTGAGTTTTGAAATCTCTGGAGAATACCAAGACATCATCTAAGTACACAAGCAGGACATCAAATGCTAGATCACCTAGGACTGACTCCATAAGGCGCTGAAATGTCGCCGGGGCATTGCATAGCCCAAAAGGCATGCGTGTCCACTGGAACAGCCCAAAAGGTGTGGTCACTGCTGTCTTTTCCTGGTCTTTCTCCTCGACAGCTACCTGGAAATACCCAGATGTCAGATCTAATGATGAAAATAGTTGTGCTTGTCCCAGTGCATCCAGGGATTCCTCAACTCTTGGTAGAGGGTATGCATCTTTATGGGTTACATTATTTAACTTTCTATAGTCACAGCAAAATCGAACGGACCCATCGCGCTTCATAACAATGACTGCCGGACTAGCCCACGGGCTACAACTTTCTCTCAAAATGCCTCGTGAAACAAGGTCTTGCACATGCCGTTTCACCTCTTGAAACACATGAGGTGGGATCCTCCGGTGCCGTTGCTTAATAGGATGGGCGTCACCTGTATGAACCTCGTGTTTCACCGTTGTAGTATACCCATAATCTCCCTCTCCCTTTGAGAAAACATCACCATACTTCTGTAACAGCTCATTGAGCTGAGAAACTTCCGATGGTGTGAGCCCCATTACATTGGCTTGGACAGGCACTGTCAGCCTCCCAGGGTGGTGATTCTCACATGCACTCTCACTCTCCAGTGCTCTAACATGGAGCTCCCCTTCAGCCTCCTCAAACATAAGCATGTCCTTTGGGAACACCTTCTCTGGCCTGCTAAGCTCTGCAACTCTCGACCTAGGGGGCAGCACCACAGGCTCTTGACGTGCATTGAGAAGACGCACTGACACCTTTCCCTTTACCGCATGAGTCAGGACATTCGCAACTAACAGCCCATGAGGCATGCTGATAGTTGGGGAAGCCTCAACTAACACCTGGCTGTGAACTTTCGGAGGAATTCTGCAAAGGCCCTCAATAACGACTTCACTTAGTGGGGGTACCACGACAGCTTGACGACCGGCAACTTTAACATAGCCAATCTTGCCTTTGGGGCCAACAAACTGTTCTTCCTTTGCCATCTGTACAAACACACGGTGCAAATTTCCCACTCCAGAAGACTCGTTGTGGCGATCCATCATCTGCACTCCGTGCATGTCATTAAAAAGACTGCGCAGGTCACAAAGGACATTCATGCCCAAGATGCCAGGTACCTGACTAGACGCCTTCCCCCTGGTTGTGTCATCTCGCAGCACGAACACACACTTCCCGGTTAGTTTCTTCCCAAAACACTCAACGTCTGTGTACAAACAGCCCAAAACCGGAATATCCAGCCCGTTGGCCGCTGTCAACTTGACCCATTTTGCTGGGGACAATGCCTTTCCTCTAAAGTGCTTTTTGAAATGGTCCTCAGACATCGTGGTAACCTCCGAGCCTGTGTCAAGCAAGCAGCATGTCTTAACACCATCTATGCTGACATCAACCGTGAAACAGTTGCCAAAGGCACCCATTGGTGTAGCTCTCTGCTCAGTCACGAGTGTGGATGCTGGATTGATAGCCCCCCCGGTTGCTGTTTTGATAGCTCCCTCAGCCTGACCATCTTGATCGCCCCCGGACACATCCGATATGATAGCATTAGCTTGGCGCCGTTTCCCCTGGCCCATCCGACATTCCCTGCTTATATGTCCTGGCTCCCCACAGTTGTAGCATATCAGCTGTCCCAACTCGTCCCTCTGTGGGGGTCTTTGCTGTTTAGGCCTAACGGTTACATGCTTTTCAGGCCTCTGTACTACGCTGTAAAGTTCTTCCTGTCTCGCAGCTAATTTCTGGATTGCTTCATGTAGAGACTGTAATGTCAATGCTGAGGGTGTGTCTTCAGTGGCTACACTATTTACGGTGCTACGAGTATGGCTTTTGTCACGTGTGGTTTGGGAGGTCTCCTCCTCCTCTGACCAATCAATTGCTGCTTTCATCAACTCCTGAAATGTTAGCCCTGACTGTTCTTTTGCCTGTCTCTTTATTTCTCTTCTGAGGTTATCATCTTTGAGGCCAAGGACAAACTGCTCTTTCAACATGACATCAGTGTCCGAGATGCATTTTGGATCACGACGCTTTAGACGGCGAAGTTTCTCCTCTAATTCGTACCCGTAAGCTCGTATCCGCTCAGCTGCTGCTTGTTTCCGGTCATAAAATTCCCTCAGCCTAATGCCCACTGGAACTTTATCCCCATAAACTTCTTCTAGCATCTTGAAAACATTTCCAATGTCAGTCTCATCATCTTTGACTCTCAGTTTTACAGTTACCTTGGCCTCCCCTTTCACATGTTGTCTGATTAATTCAACTTTGTCCTCATCTGGAATTTTACATACTGAAAAGTGGGACTTAACAGCTGTGATCCATTCCTCAATGCACATTTCCCCTTCTTTTTGTGCACCACTAAAGTCTGGACATTTTCTGTCTCTTTGTATGTATACTGTAGTGGGGGTTTTCTGCTCAATGACCACCTTTGCCATTTCCATTGCATCCCTTTGGTCACTTCTTGCCTGCGCAAGTAACTGCGCCTGTTCCCTCATGTGTTTCGACTGCTCTTCAAATTTTCCTTGCAGCTCTTCAAATTGTTTCTTCAAGGCATCCATGACTGTAGCCTGATGACTGAGACCCTACTTCTGAATGGCACTAACAAAGGCTAATAAGTCTAAGAATAGTAGTGAGGGGTTTTGATTAGGTAAATATCCTGTTCGTGACGCCATAATGTAACCTCACTCCAGCACACTCATGTTGTGGTATAGAAAAGTTACCTTTTATTTCTCTATTGCTTTAACTACAATTGAACTCTTTGAAAATGAAAACGTCCTATCCTTAGATCCTTAGATCTACACATAAATGAAGCCTTACTCCGGAATTTATCAAACTGAAAATGAGGAGCACCTAACACAAACAGTTACCCATTTGAAGTAGAAAACCCAAATAATGACAGTAGTAATTGTAAATCACATAAGCTCCCTAACGTACTTCATAAGTATAGCTCACCATAACCAGTAGGTCTTAACAACACTCTCAAAACAGGCATTTATATTCAGTAAACCCCCATCCATACATCATAACATCAATAGCACGTAACACATTGTAAATACCCTTGCAGGCAAAACGCCAGTATCACAAAAGTCACGAGTATTCTCACTGCTGATCACTGTTGTCACTGTTTCGTTAAGTGTTCACTCAGTGTCAAGCCACTAGATGGTCACGTAAAAGTGTTCCATACAAAAAGTATTGTTCACGGGATGCACGTCTTGTCAGTGACTGGAGTGGAGAGTCTCATGTGGCAGGGAATACTCACAGACCACACCGAGAGTGCCGCGGGGGTGGGAGAGAGGAGGGACAGATGACAGGGAGAAGCGCTGGTTTCTCGTACAAGCTGGCAGGATGAAGCGTCCAACGTCGATCCAGCAGAACGACGACACTAATATGATATTCTCTAAAGCTAGTTTAACTTCACAGTAAAATAACTAGTGAGGCAATTCCTCCTCACGCTACGACGTCATACACTTTCTGAACAGCAACGACGCAAAGTTGATTGAAGTCTATTCTTCTCTGTGACACGACCGCTCCAGATATTCTTCGTCCACCACAGGGACACAATAACACTACTTTACACTAAACTTAGCAAATATATATGCAACTCGGTAAAATAAGTTCACTTTCTTCAGGCTTACTTAGCTAACGTGTCTAGTCCACGGAGGCTGCCATCTTCCATCCTTGTCCTTTTTCGCGCTACTCCTCCAAGTCCCGCCCTCTCCACACACCCCATTGGACGGCACACCAACTTCCTCAGCCACTGATTGGTTTACCGCCAATCCATGTCCTAGGCTGCTATTGAATGTAGTTCTTCACAGGGGAGGGTTTGACAGTCAAAATGAAAGTGCACAGAATAATTATGTCCACAGTCTAAGGCACCCTTACATATAACAATAACTACAAACAAATATCGCTCTCGTTAATATGAATGACGACATTCACACATAAGTTATAACGATAACGACATGAACAACGATATTGTCAGGGATCACTTTCAGACTGATTTTGAGAATGATCCAAATCTAAAAGCCAATCAGAACCCATCACTTTTTAGCCATCACATTCATTAATATGAGGAGAGATCTTTTTTATCGTTGGTCAGTGAACCCTTTTATTTTTATGGTCATCGTTACAGTTATTGTTATCGTTATCGTTATAGTTATTGTTCTTGGTGTGAATGCTGCTTTACACTTGCATCGGAGACACGGGGTCAGGTTCGGGGGAAAGCCTTCACATATCACAGATACTTCATGTGGTTTCTGCCACAGTTATATCACTCACAAAAGGATGACACAGATGACAATGGCAGTATGAGGAGACAAAGAGGGTGGGGGTACAGGTTGGGTATTCGTATCACTTTTTGTATCAGGGTCAGAACATGGTGCCAGAATATATCACTTAAGGTTATTTTCAACTTCACAAAATGATTGACCATTTTTCCCTCTGAGCGCTAAAACACTTTAGCTCAGAGTCAGTGACAGAGCTGAGAACCAAAGACGAAGATATCTTTGTGTACATAATACTCGCTTCACGCGGCCAGACTCCCTGAATCTCCTTAGCAGCGTGGACTCTCTCTGTCCGCCCCTCTCAAGCCAAGACGGCTTAGTGGAAATGGTGGAGATTAGAGCAGGCTTCTCTGACCTTCTCCCCCAAACAAACATCGCTGCGTTGGGGGAAGGAAAGGCTACCCCATGGCCCTTAGCATCCCACCACCACCACCACCGCCCTCCAACAGTCCTGAACATGATGGATGAAACCAGAGATGCGTCTCTGTCCATTTTCATATGACACATGAACAAGAGCAAGACAGTCTATCCCCTCCCAGCCCCTATACCCTCCCAAGTTCAGCCCCAACGACCCACCAATGCTCTAATCAGAATGTACCCCAAATGTCCACCTCTTTCACAACACTCGTCCCCTCTTAATTCTTAACCCCCCCCCCCCCCCCCCCCACCCCAAAACCCACCCCTCCCACCCCCCCACTCCTGCCCCCCATACACATAGACTCTGCCGTGCTCTAGTCTAGTCGGCGAAGAGGATGAAGCCGGTGAAGGTGCTGTACTTGTTGCTGTTGCCGCCGTGAGCCTTGCCGCCGTCCAGCTTGATGAAGACCTCGTCGCCCGCGTCCAGGTGGAGCACCACGCTGTTGGAGGCGTAGTCGTAGCTCTGGTCCTGGTCCTGGGCGATCGAGCTGGCACGCACCTGAGGGCACACACGTACAGGGAAAACACACACACACACACACACACACACACGTGATTACTCTTTGATTTGTTGATGGAAATCTAGTTTTGGGCCCAAGCACTGTATCAGAAATAGGAAAAAAAAGATATGATAAAGATATGATTGTTTTCATTACTTTGAATTGACCTGTATCTAAAAAAATAACTTAAAAAAAACAAACAAACATTTATTTTGTGTATCTCAAGTCACGTAATCAAGTCAACGTAGTCAAGTCAAGTAATTCCCACTATCACACTTTTAAAAGTTCAGAAAACATAACATTTTGAAAGGCACAAAGCTGTGAGATCTAAACAAGTTCTCAACAAAACAACAACATCCTGTGCAGTTTGTACGCCACATATATCAACGCGCGAAGCTCTAGAGTGGCCATGTGTTTCTCTCTGTCCAGTAACCTACAGTGTAGTGCAGTGCAGTGGCATTTGAAGATGTATGTGATCTCCATAGGCCCTCTCTCTGTTGTGTGTTGAGAGGGTAAAGCTGTTGTTGTGTGTTGAGAGAGTACAGCTGGCTCTGGGGCTAATGAGCCACTCAGTACTTTGTCACGGCGCTAAAGAAAAGTGCTGCTAATGCTGATGATTTCATACAAGCCTCAAGTGGAGCGCCGTCTTGACTGACCCTAATGAAACGGAATCGTTCCCAACTGATCTAAAAGCTCGGCTGCGCTGGGCACGGAGCTGAAGCGCTCTGTTCATGGAGCGTCTGCTGCTACAATTAGCTTCAACTGTAACCAACGCGTCCGCTGCTACAATTAGCTTCAACTGTAACCAACGCGTCTGCTGCTACAATTAGCTTCAACTGTAACCAACGCGTCTGCTGCTACAATTAGCTTCAACTGTAACCAACGCGTCTGCTGCTACAATTAGCTTCAACTGTAACCAACGCGTCTGCTGCTACAATTAGCTTCAACTGTAACCAACGCGTCTGCTGCTACAATTAGCTTCAACTGTAACCAACGCGTCTGCTGCTACAATTAGCTTCAACTGTAACCAACGCGTCTGCTGCTACAATTAGCTTCAACTGTAACCAACGCGTCTGCTGCTACAATTAGCTTCAACTGTAACCAACGCGTCTGCTGCTACAATTAGCTTCAACTGTAACCAACGCGTCTGCTGCTACAATTAGCTTCAACTGTAACCAACGCAACTGGCCACAGCAGGTGTGATAGCGACAGCGTACTATTTTTACGCCACTTCACCTGTGGAGGTACAGTCCGAGCCTAAAGGGCATGACGTGCTTCCCCACCTGTATACTGTGCACACAACGTGGGATGAGAATTGCGTCAACACACATGTGGGAGGATTGTTGTGCTTCACTTATCAAAAAGTCCTGTAGGATTCCAATCAGATAACAATAGGATCCTATAGGATTGACAATCCTATAGGATTCCAATCAGATTTTGTATTTTTTCTCTTTTTTTTGGACAATCGCATCTTTCTAAATCCTATAGGA
>NC_085015.1:6434673-6439673 GCF_963854185.1 Sardina pilchardus | reverse complement strand
TCTCATGTCACGTTGTCATTCCCACTCTCTACATTTAGTTTACCAAACATGTTATTTATCAAAAGCCACTTACAGTTTGGGGTAATGAATCGTGGCATTATTGCGGTAATCTTACACATCCCAGTGGAGTCAAACTGATAATGTCCTTACACATTATGAGATCCTGCAAGAGCAACAGGAACAGCCTCCCTCAATCAAAAACACTATTCCCCTACACTTCCCCAAAAAGGACAACAAATAACCAAACTAACTAATTTTAGTAACTAACTAATGTTATGGGCTCCTGCAGATGTTAACCAGCAACAACTCAGATCAGGTCATCGGCATAAATAATCATACCTGCCCATTATAACTAGTCTATTTGCCAGAAAGACGCATGATAATATCATGCATGCTGCATTCCCTAAACTAGAAATATATGCTGTTAATGCTGCATTCCCTAAACTAGAAATATATGCTGTTACTGCTGCGTTCCCTAAACTAGAAATATATGCTGTTAATGCTGCATTCCCTAAACTAGAAATATATGCTGTTAATACATTTCCTAAACTAGAAATATTGAAATAACAATAAGAGGAGTCGCCCCCAAAGACCAAAATGAGAATACCCCCAAATAAATCAGCCATATTAGGGCGTTTGGGACACACACACACACACACACACACACACACACACACACACACACACACACACACACGAATGGGGAGGAGGAGAGGAGGAGGAGAGAGGATATGAGAGGAGTAGACAGAAAAGAGGAGGAGAAGAGAGGAGGAGAAGAGAGGGGCGAATCCTTTCTCAGTGCACAACCTGCCCCCGGAGAAAGTTGATGTCATTAAGCGCACGGGTCTAATTTTAACATAGAGAGAGAGAGAGAGAGAGAGAGAGAGAGAGAGAGAGGAGGGGCACACCACCCCACTGGACTCCACTGCATGTGTACAACAATATGAAGCATAGACATACATCAGGGGAGAGAGGGATGCCCAGAATGGACAGATCTTTCTGTGCTTTCTCTCTCTCTCTCTCGCTCTCAATTCAATTCCATTCAATTCAATATTTTTTAGCTTTACTCTCTCTCTCTCTCTCTGAAATGAATTAAATGAAATGATCCTTTATTTACACAAATGAATCAACTCATTGTTATCAAAACTACAAGTCTATGACAACAGGCTATACTTTTTTTGATTATAAACAAACTATGCCCCCATCCCCAAAAAACAAATCTCTCCTTCCCTCTCATTCTTTCTCACTGTATTTAGTGTGTCTGAATATGTTTATGAAGTGATAATGATGATAATGATGATAAAGTGTGTGTGTGTGTGTGTGTGTGTGTGTGAGCCGTACTCACCTGTCCGTTTTTCAGCAGGTCAGCCCACATGCTGGTCCCGTCGCCCCCCCTCATGAGCACGTTGTAGGTGAAGAAGTAGGTGCCGGGGATCTTGCACACGAACTTCCCCGACGCTCCGTCGTAGTTCCCCCCCAGGTTAGTCACGATGTCGTCGAACTTCAGCACGTCGTAGCCCTCCTGCGGGTTCCGCAGACCCGCGTAGAACGCCACGCGCGGAACCGTGGAGTACGTGGCGGTGCCGAGCCCTCCTCCGGTCCGCCCGCCGCCCAGCGTTAAAATCCCCGTAGTCTGGTCCGCCGCGCCGGAGTCGCCGCGGTCTCCCGGCGGACCTCTCGGCCCCGGCGGTCCGGGCTCTCCCGGCGGTCCCGGCGCTCCGGGCTTCCCCGGGCGCCCAGGCTTGCCCGGCAGCCCGTGGTGGGCGTAGGTGGGCAGCGGCGAGCCCATGCTGTGGTCGCTCAGCGCCTCCGCCTCGCCCTGGACGCTGGTGCTGGCCGTGCCTGTGGTGGCGCCCCCTCCTCCTCCTCCTCCTATGCCGCCGCTCTTCTCCAGGTAGGGGTCGCACACCATGCGGCAGGTGCCCAGCATCTCGTAGCGTCCGGCGTCGTCGTCGTTGCCGTCGCCCCCCACGCTGCTGACCAGCACGGGGATGAGCACCACCAGCACCAGGACCAGCATGACGCCCACGGCGGCGCCCACCAGGGTCTTCCTGCCCAGGCTGAGGCGCGGGAGCGGGAGCGGCTGGGCTGCCAGCGTGGGTCTCTCAGAGGGGGGAATGGTGCCGGGCAGCGGGGAGGCGAAGGGGTCGCCCTCCACCACGACGAGGAACCTCCGCGGCGGGCGACCGGCGACAGCGACGAGGAGAACCTGCGCAGAACCTGGCGACGGTGGCAACGGTGGCGACGGTGGCAACGGTGGCAACGGCGGCGGAGGGGGTTAGAACCGAGCGAACTGGTGGACGGGTGGACGGAACGGGACGGGAGAGAGAGAGAGGGAGAGAGAGAGAGAGGAAGAGAAGGGATCACAGGTGAGAGTGTGTGCGGAGCGGCGGGTGTACGAGTTGTGTGTTGGCGTGCATGTGTGTGTGAGAGAGAAAGACAGAGAGAGAGAGAGAGAGTGTGTGTGTGTGTGTGTGTGAGAGGGAGAGAGAGAGAGAAGACTGTGGCGGGTCTCAGTAGGTTAAGTACAGAGAGCGACACAGAGGGACTCCCTCCTCACTGCTGATAGGGGGAGAGTGAGAGAGTGAGTGGAAGAGGGTGTGTGTGTGTGTGTGTGTGCAATGAGTGTGTGTGATTGGGTGAGCATGCGTGTGTGTGTGTGTGTGTGTTTGCAGTCAGGAGGGGAATGTCGGAAAACAGGGTATGAGATGGCAACAGAGGAAAGAGGCAGAAAGCAAGTGAGAGAGAGAGAGAGAGAGAGAGCTAAAGATGCAGAGAGATAAGTGAGGGAGAAAGATGTGGGGAGTGAAAGTGTGAGGTATAGAGTGGAAAGAAAACGAGAGAGATAGAGAGAGAGAGAGAGAGAGAGAAAGTGACAGAGAGAGAGAGAGAGAGAAGTGGTGAAAAGGGAGGGAGAGAGAGGATGGGAAAAGAGAAAAGGATGAGAAAGAGGAAGAGGGAGAGAGACAAGGAAAGAGGTAGACATAGGCGGGATACAGAGAGAGAGAGACACACACACACACACACACACACACACTGTCTCTTCCATGCACATGACTCACACTGTGATGGAGAGAGAGTGGGAGGCGGCTTCCTCCAGGAGGGAAAAGAGGGAAAGAGGGGGGGACAGAGAGAGAGAGAGAGAAAAAAAAACTGAATAAAGAGATGAAGTGATAAAGACACAAGGAGGCAGAAAAGATCTGAAGAGTACTAACATGGACACACACACACACACACACACACAGTACACACACACACACACACACACACTCACAGTACACACACACACACACACACACAGTACACACACACACACACACAGCACTAACACGGACAACAAGAGCCGGTCTGTGCAGTCCAGCTTCAAACGGCTCCTTTGCAAAACCACACACACACACACACACACACACACACACTGATTGAGTATGTGTGTGTTTGGGGACACTCTCTCACTGATCTGGGATCATCTGAATGTCCAAGTTACTTTGTGGAATGGCCACTGCAGGCAAGAGAACACTGTAGAGTGGAGCCGGCACGAGGAACCTGACACAACGTTTTATGGAGACGCACTAACACACACACACATACACACACACACACACACACACACACACACACACACAGAGAGAGAGAGGCCCGGCCACACTGCAAGAGAGAGAGAGAGACAACATTCCTCGATCAAGCTGTTACCGCCACAACAGCAGCAGCAGCAGCAGAACACACACACACGCGCGCACACACACACACACACACACACAGAGATAGAGAAGGTGTAAGTAAGGGGGCGGGGGACAACACTGCTTACAGTGTTTCAGAAGTTGCCGTCCAAATGAAATAATGTTACTCAACAGACACGCGTCGGCACTCTGCTGTGGTGCTGCTCGCTCGCGCGCGACCCTGTGCGTGTCTGTCAGTGACTCATCCTAAAAATAAACTGACGAGTGTCCTCGCCCTCGTTCCGCCGCCCCCCCCCCCCCCCCACCCCCCCCCCCTCTCTCTCCGGCCGCGTTTGGCCAGCAGGTGTCTCTGTTCATTAGCGGAGGCTTGAGTGGGACCTGTCAAATCAGGTGACCGTCGAGCCAAATCGATGCGCCGGCGCCAGGCGACGCCGAGGCGTAATTAACTCATGTTCTCTGGCTCGGCGGCAGAAGAGACAAACGTCTGTGTGTGTGTGTGTGTGTGTGTGTGCATATGTACTGTGAGTGTGTGTGTGTCCGCGGCAGAAGAGGCAAACGTGCTGGTTCAGGAGCCTGAGCGGGTCAGAGGGGGAGCTGGCGACCGAGAGGACGCTCGTGGATCTGTCCACACCGCCAACGCCGATATCCTTCAACTGCCCCCTTAACCCCCCCACCGCACCCTACCCCACCCCCCCCCCCACCCACACACACATCCATGGCAGCCTCACCACCACCACCCCCCGAGGGTGAAGCTGTTTCTCGAAAGAATCCTTACGAGCTATGTGGTAGTGTGCAAAGGGCCAGCCATCATGATTCAACTGACTGATTTGGTTACATAATTGCAAAAAGAAAGACACAGAAAGAGAGAGAGAGAGAGAGAGAGAGAGAGAGAGAGAGAGAGATGGCAGAGAGAAAGAGACAAGAAAAGAAGAGGAAACAGGAAAGGAAACAGCCCATCTGTTGTAAAGTGCACACCATGGTTTGGGAGTCACACACACACACACACACACACACACACACAAACACACACACACACGTGCTGGGTACATGGATCCCCTCCGCCTCAGCTGTGGAGCTGCAACCACGTGCTGTAGTTTCCCCAAGTCAACCAACAACCGCTGCCGTCTCCTGCTGCAACCCCCTCTCTTGAAACCCCCCCCCTCTGTCCACTAAACACGATCGCGCATCGCCCCTCTTTCCACTAAACACGATCGCGCGTCGCCCCTCTGTCCACTAAACACGATTGCATATCGCCTCTCTGTCCACTAAACACGATCGTGCTTCGCCCCTCTGTCCACTAAACACGATCGTGCATCGCCTCTC
>NC_085015.1:6392173-6424673 GCF_963854185.1 Sardina pilchardus | reverse complement strand
ACTTTGTCACAACCAACACATTGTAGGCTATTCGATTATCTGTGAAAAATGGCAGAGAGAGAGAGAGAAAGAGAGAGAGAGAGAGAGAGAGAGAGGAGGGGGGGGGGGTAAGAGAGAGAGAAATCAGGAAACAGAAATATTTCACTAGCTTATGATTGCCCGTTTGCTTCTTTTACATATTAGAATAGATGCCTCCTTCACGTTGACATCATTGGACAGCAGCCACTGTGGACGCTGGTCTTTGGGGAAGTGAAGTCCTCCAGCTCTTCCTAATGATGGCCTACAGCAAGACACCCATACACCAATCTGCTCTTGATGTGCAGGTTGGCGCCTTTCATGGCAGCCTCCGCTACCAATATGAGTGTGTGTGTGTGTGTGTGTGTGTGTGTGTGTGTGTGTGTGTGTGTGTGTGTGTGTTTGTGTGTGTGTGTGTTTAAATGTGTATATAAGTATAAAGCGCTTTGAGTGATCGGAAAAATAGAAAAAAACATGCAGTCCATTTTGCATTTCCGTTTGATATCTGAACTCTCAGCCAGCAGACTGCAGCACAGCGACTAAGGTTCTTATCTGAACCCTGATCATGCAACTACAGTATAGCTACGTAAGCCATGGGAACTCTATATGCAAGTCCTGTTGTTTATATAGAAATCCTATTGTTTATATACAAACACTATTTGTTTGTTCAAGTACTATTGTTTATACAGTATATAAGTACTATTGTTTACATTTAAGTACTATTTGTCTATATATAACTATTTGTTTGTATTCAAGTACTATTGTTTATATATACTGTAAGTACTATTGTTTATATACAAGTACATGTACGATTGTTTATATACAAGTACTATTGTTTACATTAAAGTACTATTTGTTCATATACAACTATTTGTTTCTATACAAGTACTATTGTTTATATATAAGCACTATTGTTTATATACAAGTACGATTGTTTATAAGTTGATTGTCTGCTACCTGCCACAGAGTGACAGTATCCAGGGATATACAGTAAGTATTTGCATCATTGAGGTTTATGTTGAGGTATTATGGGTAAAGTGCTGTATATCCATATCTTGGTCAGAGTGTGAAGATGAGACTTTGGCTGTGGTGTGAACCGAGGTTAGAACGCTGTTGTTGCTTGTAGTCGTAGTCCTCCTCTGGACTGACACTGCGCTCAGGCAGTCATCGGTGCTCAGCCGGGTAAATGTGCTGTTGGTAGTGATCGGCAACGCTGTGCTTTGTGGGAAATCCTGAAGCTCTCTTTGAAGGGTGATGAAGAAGTGTCAGAATATCCACAAATTAGATAGACAATCATTTGCGTGCTCTACAAATAACACAGATGAGAATGAGATCACTCAAACAAAAGAGAGAAAAAAAAGAAGAAATGAACTAAAAGACCTCTTCATATTCCAGACTCCATCGCCAACATGGCACATGACCGCTGTATCCTATAGCATTAGTCTGGAAAAAAACAATGGAATATGGATTGCATTTGATATTTACATACATCATGCATTTATAGATATTTCTTTTCCCTGCAGTCAACAAATCCTCCACAGAAATGCACAGGGTTAGGGTTTTCATAGCAACAAATTATGGCCGCTGTCTACACATAATATCCAGCCCCTTCCTGTATGCCCCAACATTCTCCCGAGTAGGAAACGAGCTGCCCAATTACCGCCCAAAGTGCGCCAGCAGGGGGTGCTGTGGCGCAACAGGCTACAGCGCTCATGCCATGCACGCCCATGGAGACCCAAGTTCGAGTCCGACCTGTGGCCAATTCCTGATCCCACCCCAGCTCTCTCTCCCACTTGCTTCCTGTCTCTCTCTACTGTCCTACTGTATATGAATAAAGGCAAAAAGGGCAACAAAATGTACTTTAAAAATAATTTTAAAAACAAAGTGCGTTGCCAAGATGGCCATTGAGTGGGGATATTTGTCTATAAAAGCTGTGGCTATACTGTGGGTGGCTTTGGAATGACCAGTGATTGCATAAATCATGGATGCAATTACAATCAATACCAACAACCCCTGTATCTGTGCAATCACAAGCTCTTACTGATATCACTGACAACCGATGCAGGTTCAAGTCTAAGAAAGACATGGAAAAGAATGACTGCTTGCATGAAAGCGTTCGAGTTTGTTTAATTGTAGCAATTAGAGAAAGGAGGGCAGAGAGTCAAGATAACATGTCCCGTCAATCAGTTTTACCACTCGACATGCTTTATTTCAGCATCCAAAATAATTAAAAACATCTTGAATTAATATACATGTACAAAATAAGTACAAATCCTCTGGGCGACATCACATTGGTGTCTATTCCTCTGATACTCGTGCATTATTGTTGTCTGTTGTTTGAATTTCTGCCTCATTTCAGTAACGGGTGTTGTAAAAAATAATAATAATAAAAAAATGACCTTTCTCTAAAAAATACAAATTAAACAAACAATAGAAAACAAAAACAAAAAAACAAACATACAGGGGAGGATGATTTGGTGAAAAATAGCAACCATTTAAAAGAGTGTGGGGGGGTGGGGCAGAAACAAACACCGGGAGAATTAGACATAGAACATTTGGGGGGGGGTTGGACACTGAAGGAGGATAGACAAACCAGTCCACTTGCTTATCCTGCATTAGGCACGAAAACATGTTTCACGTCCACAGCAACCTCGTCCTGCTCAGTTTTTTTTTTTTTTTTTTTCGGTTGACATTGACACTCAAAAGATGGTTTGAAAAATAAAAGAAAATAGTCGCACTCAATGACAAGGAAAACATTCGATCAACATTTAGCACCAAGTGGTTTGGTCGGTGTACCCAAACTAGCTAAAAGAGATACACCACACACCACATGCAGCGACCTAGAAGAAAGTAGCACCTTTCGCAGCTGTTGCCCATTTTTGATGTTGTTTTTTTTCTTTAAATATAACTTGTGACATAGCGTAAACCTGCCCTTGGGGATGTGTGACAAAGTTCTTTATGGTCATGTGTTGTCTGTTCTCCTTTTCTGAGGTAGCAAAACAATTAACTCTTCCCTTTCCTCTAAAATACCTGTGCAACTTATTTTTTTTGACGAAGAACAATGATTTTTGTTTCTGGTTCTGATGTTTGTCCCCTTGTAGGTACAACAGAAAAACACTCAACGGTCGTTTTTTGAAATTTATTTATCACCAGAAAATGGTACAAAGCATTTGCTTGTTTTTCATTGTCCTTCCGCAGTGGTAAAAAAAAGTCACCAGTATTTCTTTCTTTTTTTTTAGTTTGTTGATGTTGTTGTTTTTCACTCTTTTGGTACTCCAGGGGGGGTTACACTTTACACAAGTATATATTATTTTCTTGTTGTCAGCTGAAACAAAAAAAATGTTCTGAGTGTCCTTGGTGTCTGTACTGGATGTTGTAGTGGTCCTCGAAAAAAATCCAAAACCAAAAAGCCGAAAAAAAAAAAAACCAGAACGTTTGTCAAGGTTGAAACACTGTCTTCGTGAACGTAGTGTTAAGCAGGTGGACCGATTTTTTTAATGCATAGAGGAAGATTTAGAGATGACTGCTAAAAAAACAATGTTTTCATGTCCAGATTTCTTTTTTTACAAGAAGCATACTGGGCCAACTTCCACACCGAATTCCTGATCTGGGGCACCAACGTCCATAGGAGCGATGTCAATGATAGGCAGGCGAGATGTTTTCGTTGTTCTGTAGTCGATGACTGTCTTGCCCCAGGTGCCAGTGTGTGACTGTTGTGGAAGCAGAAGAAGAATCGTGTTAGATTATCAGCAACACAAAAGACAGGAGGACAACATTTTATGAAAAAAGTGTGCCTAAATGCACACTTAACATTTTAAAAATGTATCTTCTATCATGTCTGTGTTAATAAGGCTTCATACAGTATACTGTACCTAACATAATTTTTTTTATGTAAAGCACATTGAATGACCTCTGTGTATGAAATGCGCTATATAAATAAACTTGACTTGACAACTAAAAATCTAATCCAAATAATCAAAAATGGGAGAGTTGCCCCAAACATGTCAGCCTGATGAAGGAATAGAGAAACCAGAGAGGGTTAAAGCGGAGCGAGAGGCGCAGACGTTCGATCATTTCCGCGTTCGGTCTTTACAAGGGGGAGGGGGGCTAAATCCCCCTTTAAGCAGACCTGTTAACATTCGAACTGAACTGCTTGCCAATCTGACAAGAGATCGATATCCCACTATGACGTCTTTGCGACACGCCTCTTTAAGCAGACCGGAACTGTCCGAATTTTTGCTTCCATAGAAATGCATTACGTTGCTCTATCTTGTCAATATTTAAGGATCTCTGGAGAAACTGACCGTGCAGCCATCCTCCCTGACGCTGTAGGTGAAGCGGCTGTTGCCCTCGGCTCTGATCTCGATGTCGTTGGAGCCCTGCAGCAGCAGAGCCTTCTTCAGGTTGCCAGAGGCCTGGTCCATGTAGGCGATGCTGTTCTTGCAGTGGTAGGTGAGGTTCTGGGACGCCTCGTTGGACATCAGGCGCATGAAGGTCAGCTGGATGTTGACATCCTCGGGATCAGATCCATCGGTGCCATACTGGAACTAAGGGGTAGAGACAAGAACGGGGGAGAAACATTAGCTGGTTCATACCCAAGGCAAATTCCAATCAACTGTGTTGACATACTGTAGCAATAAATTATTGAACTTGAACTTGAAGAAGAGAGGTGGTCTTCTCAACTATCGGTTGCCTTGGTTTCCTAGAAGTTGTTTACCTGGAAGCCCTCGGTCATGGACTCGCTGAACCAGACGTGCTTCTTGTCCTTGTTCTTGCTGCTGTACCAGTTCTTCTGAGGAATGCTGGCCTGGGATGGGGAGACGCAGGTCTCGCCAGTCTCCATGTTGCAGAAGACCTTGACGGCATCAAGAGGAGAGCCCTGGTTGGGGTCGACGTAGTAGAAGCCTACCGCGAGACAAGATAACAACACGTAAGTTTGTTTCATTACCACAAACACAACATGGCAATCTAACAAATTGAACAACAGATTAACACACACATTTGTATACTATGACCAACACTGACTCCTGTAAACTCCCTAATGGCTTTCTCAATGTGTGAAGTGCAGTGATGTTTTGTATGTGTTTCGTTAACATATCTTATGTGTTTTTGTGTACGTGTTGTTCTGTGCTACTACTGTGTTACATTGTGTTCCATGTTGTCATAGCTACTGTGTTCCACTGTGTTCCGTGTTGTCATAGCTACACTGACTGGTGAGGCGCCAGCTGCCACTCACCGCTCTTCCACTCGGGGTGGCACATCCTGAGGTCGCGGCACATGCGGGCGGGGCTCTTCTGGGTGCCCTCGGGGCTGCGGATGTTCTCGATCTTCTGGCTCAGGCTCTTGAGGGTGGTGTCGACGTCCTGGTCGCGGTCGCGCATCACGCTGGCGTCGTCGGCTCTGTAGCCTCCGCGCATGGGGTCGGGGCCCTTCTCCTGCTGGGGCTGAGGGAAGAAGTCCATGCCGGCGCCGGGGGCGCCAGCGGGGCCGGGGGGTCCGGGAGGTCCAGGAGGACCCTGATGGTGGGAGGGAACAAGAGGATGGGTGAGGGTCAGAGTATATGGTTATACTGTATATGTTTTAGTATATAGGGGCGGTGGTGGTGAAGGGGCAGCCGTGGCCTAACTGGTCAGGGCTTCGGCCTTGTAACCGGAGGGTTGCCGGATCGATCCCCGACCAGTCCACGGCTGAAGTACCCTTGAGCAAGGCACCTAACCCCTCACTGCTCCCCGAGCGCCGCTGGTTGGGCAGGCAGCTCACTGCTCTGGGTTAGTGTGGGATTCACCTCACTGTGTGCTGTGTGTGTTCACTAATTCACAGGGCAAAAGCCAACATCAGGTAGAATCAAAAGATTCCGGCAATTTATGGATTTAGTAAGTATGGATAACTATGACTTTAGCAAGTAATCCTAGAACTTCATGGGCCTGTTAGTATATATATACTCTTTTGATCCCGTGTTTCCTGTATTCATGGCTTTCATCAGGCCCTTTTCCACAGGTATAGAAAATCAAGCACCTAGATTATGAATGCAGACTGCATGGTGCTTGATATGTTCTACCAATAAATGTAGAAGTATATCAGTCCATAAGTAAATTAAGTCAGATAGTGGCATCTTCGTTATATATTTCAAAGCTGAGCTCTAGTCTGCTTGTGTGCGTAAGTCACTTACAGCGGGTCCCATCTCTCCATTGCGACCACGAGGTCCAGGGGGTCCAACAGGTCCGGGGAGGCCGTTCATGCCGTCTTTTCCTTGGGTTCCGCTGCTTCCATGGGGTCCCTGAAAGATGACAGTGTTTGTGTCTTTTTTGTCTTTTGCAGTTTAGCAATAATGAAAAGCATTGAACATATTTTTTTCAGAGTTCAGTTATAAATACCATTACATGTCAAAATCAGCACCGACCGTTCAGATAGTATGCCCAGTACCGTCAATTCCCGACTATAAGCCGCGGCTTATACATTAATTTAGCAAAAATTGTTCCGCTATGAGGTTAATACAGGGGGGGCAGTTAACATGGTGTTAATATGATTTTGTTTCTCCTACTGTAACTTGCATAAAACACTGTCCTGCGGCTTATACACAATGTGGCTTATATGCAGGAAATTACTGTAGGCATTGCATTAGGCTATTTATATCTGATACTCGTCCGTGTTTTGTTACTGAGGTTCAGTACTGAGGAAACTCACTCTGGGTCCAGCAGGTCCGGAAGCTCCAGCAGGTCCTTGCTCTCCAGGAGAACCCTAGAGGTGATAGAGAACAAGACATTCTTATACTGTACATAGCTTATTCTACTGCCCTTCATGCTATTCTAACTGTTCTGATTTTTATTCTTTTATGTTTTATTTGTTGTTATTTGTTGAGTGTTGTCCTTTGAGAGCAAAGATTAACCAAAGTAAAATTCCTTGTTTGTTTATGCACACCTGGCCAATAAAGCTGATTCATACATCATATAATGATAACATTAGTAGGGAAACACTAAAATGTACCTCAGTCATATATTTATGTAATTACCACTACACTTCAAAATGGGCAAGACCTTACAGCCACACTTGATGTCAACAATGTACTAAAATTCATGACATTTACCTTTTCAAAAACATATTGAAAATCTGAACTTGACTTGAAGATGACTGGATAACTCTCTCTCTCTCTCTCTCTCTCTCTCTCTCTCTGAATCTTGCCTCTCCTCCCCACTCCTCTATTCTCCCATCCCCTGACTCTTTCTTCACCTGTCATTCGTCTAAGGGTGAAACTGAAACTCGTTGCGTGTATTTGCTGTGTACTCACGGGAGGTCCAGGAAGTCCGGCCATTCCGCTGAATCCTCTGTGTCCCTTCATGCCTCTGTCTCCAGCCTCACCGGCCTCGCCCTTGTCGCCTCTGGCACCAGCTGGGCCCTGTGACAGAACGGGGGAGAGAGACAAGGAGAGAGAGAAGAAGAAGGGAGAGAGAGAGAGAGAGAGAGAAGAGAGAGAGAGAGAGAGGATGAAAAGTAAGAAGTAAGAAAGATTCAGTGACAGAGAGGGAGAGGGTATGTGTGAGAGAGAGAAGAGAGAGAGAGAATGAAAAGTAAGAAATATCCAGAGACAGAGAGGGAGAGTGTATGTGCGTGTGAGAGAGAGAGAGAGAGAGAGAGAGAGAGAGATTCAATGAAACACAAATGAAAGTACTCATGTGCGTATTGAGGTTTTGATTGAGTAGGTGTGCTGAGGTGTTTTGCTTCAGCTGCGGACTTACAGATAATCCACGAGGACCAGCAGGTCCGGCAGGGCCAGCATTACCAGCAGGACCCTACACAGAGTGAGAGAGATAAAGAAAGAATGAATGAAAGAAAGAGAGAGAGAGAGAGAGGAGAGAGAAGACCAGAGAGATCGGACGTAAGTCTTCTGTTCTAGATCACAAAGTCTTGTGCTTTCTTCTGATCTCCAAAAATGGGTGGAAATAAGTCCAGAATCGAACAGTGATCAGATCCAGGCGTTACTCACAGCCTCTCCGCGCTCGCCATTCTTTCCAGAGGGGCCGAAGGTGCCGGGGGGTCCGGGAGCACCAGGAGCGCCAGGGGAACCAGCGTTACCAGACTCACCACGGTCTCCCTACATCAGACAGTGGAGACAGAGTCAGATACATCACAAGGACAGTAGGGCCTTAGAAGGACAGTAGGGCATCACAAGGACAGTAGGCATTACAAGGACAGTAGGGCATTACAAGGACAGTAGGCATTACAAGGACAGTAGGCATTACAAGGACAGTAGGGCATTACAAGGACACTAGGCATTACAAGGACAGTAGGGCATTACAAGGACAGTAGGCATTACAAGGACACTAGGCATTACAAGGACAGTAGGCATTACAAGGACAGTAGGGCATTACAAGGACAGTAGGGCATTACAAGGACAGTAGGCATTACAAGGACAGTAGGGCATTACAAGGACACTAGGCATTACAAGGACAGTAAGGCATTACAAGGACAGTAGGGCATTACAAGGACAGTAGGCATTACAAGGACAATTTACATGGGGCCTTGGATTAACACTCTTAAAACAAATGTGTCATCCCTATCTGGACACAGAGAGATACAAAAAACACAAGTTGTGTTGTTTTCAATGCATACTCTGTAACAAATTAAAAAAAAAAAAAGGAAACAACACAAACTGTGCTGTCCCTATCTGGACACAGTGATGTGTTAAAATCAACACAAGTTGTGTTGTTTTTAACACATACATTTTAAGAGTGAAACCAGGGGAAATATTCAGTGATAAAAAGCATGTTGCCTGTAGAGTAGGATGACAAGAAGGTGAACATAGAGGAAACTGTACCTTGGGGCCAACAGGTCCATCACGACCAGGAGCACCATCATGACCTTGAGATCCCTGCAGGGGACATGGAGAAGATGGTTAAACCACTAAGATCATCAGCTAAGAAACACTATAAAAAGTACCAAAAGTATAACAATTTACATGGACAGCAGTTGTTCTGTCACGTATACTCCTTCTGCTTGTGCACCTAATACAGGTCGCATCAGTAATTAGCAGATCTACCTTTATGAAAAGCTGTGCTGATTAGGATCAGCTAGTTCAGTGACAGGTTGGAACAACTGTGTGGTCTTTTACTTCCTGGTGTCGGGATGTCCACCTCTGACCACGCGTGGGATATGTGAAATATGTTCCTCATTCCCTAGCCATGACCAATGGCAGGAACAACACAGCCATGGGTCTGTGGCTAACCCTAGCTATTTCAGTGGAGCCTACTTACTTCACGATTAATTTAGTAAGGTATATTTGTTTGAAGATTGAAAGTGTATTAGGCCTACCACAGCATGCTACCTTATCAAATAGCTATGTGAGTGTGTGTTGGTGTGTGTGTTTGAGTATGCCGAGAGATCTCCTTACGTCACGGCCAGCTTCACCAGAGGGACCAGTCAGTCCAGGGGGACCAAGAGGTCCTGGAGCTCCTCTCTCTCCAAGGGGACCACCGGATCCCTGCTTGCCAGGCTCACCCTAGAGGACAAGTAAGGAGAAGAGGAAAGACTCAACATGAGCAGGCTATCTACTGTACCTGAGGCTCACCCTAGAGGACAAGCAAGGAGAAGAGGAAAGACTCAACATGAGCAGGCTACAGTATCTACTGTACCTGAGGCTCACCCTAGAGGACAAGCAAGGAGAATAGGAAAGACTCAACATGAGCAGGCTATCTACTGTACCTGAGGCTACCACGACTAGAAAGGAAACGTTTGGATAGTGGGAAAACCTTACAGTAGCTTCAACTATGTTAATCAAAATGAAAAAAAAAAAATGAAATGAAAACAATCTGAACAGTTTACAGTACAGGTGTGTCCTGTAACCACAACTAGAAAGGAAAAGTCTGGATAGTGGAACATTTTTGCTTCAACAACATTTTTGCTTTGGTGTTAATCAAAAAAATCAAAAACAATCTCCAAAGTTTACAGCACAGTTACTTCCTGTAATTGGTAACTGCATATGGCAAGAAGTCAATAAGGCAATGCCATTACCGAAACGTTGTGAATTCTAAATAAATGTATACGTGCGTAATGGACAGTGTGCGGGATTCTCTTTGACAAGTTTAACCAGACAAGATCCAGACATTTGAGGTCCTACTAAGCAGAGCCGAAAGCGAAAGGACAGGCAGTGATAGCGGAGGTACTAACTCCTGGGCCGGGGAGACCAGGGAATCCTCTCTCTCCTCTCTGTCCAGGCATACCAACGATACCACGGCCTCCAGCAATACCCTGAGGTCCAGAGATTCCCATAGGACCCTGTGGGACAAAGACAGACAGAGCATTGGTCACTACACTTGCTTGTGGCTGGGAAATAATAACTGTGAACACTGATGTGTGAGTGTGTGTGTGTGTGTGTGTGTGTGTGTGTGTGTGTGCGTGTGCGTGTGCGTGTGCTTTGTGTGTGTGTGTGTGTATGTGGTGTGTGTCTGAGTCTTGCAACATGTATAGATATAACAATACCGGTGCTGTATTAAGTATCTACTACAAGCTCCAGTATAGTGCAGTATAAGCAGCAGTGCCGTGTGTGTGCTAGTGTTAGACACGCAGTGCAGTCGAGGAGCGGAACACTCACAGCAGCACCATCGTTACCAGGGGAACCCTTCTCTCCACTAGGTCCTGGGGGTCCGCCAGCACCGGCCTCACCGGGGCGACCAGCTGGTCCCTTCTCACCACGAGTGCCTCTCTGTCCCTCTTTTCCTGCGGGTCCGTTGGGGCCAGGAGGTCCAGCTGCACCCTACAGACGAGAGAGAGAGAGAGAGAGAGACAGAGAGAGAGACAGAGAGACAGAGAGAGAGAGAGAGAGAGAGAGAGAGAACCCAAGAAAAAACATGAAAACATGGAAAATACAGCAATCAACCCAGAACAAACACATGAATGAAGCCAATCGATAGGGCCATGAAGAAGGCTTACGGAGGGGCCGGGAGGTCCAACTCTGCCTGCAGCACCAGGGAATCCAGTAGCACCCTGTCGACATGAACACAAAGCCCATTAGAGATATCCTGAACAAGAACTGCAGTTCTTTTTTTGTAAGCGAGGCTGCAGGAGCAAAAATGGACATCTAGTGACAGAGTAAGCCAGAGGTACTTACAGGAGGCCCAGCACCACCACGGGCTCCCTTGGATCCAGTGGCACCAGCGGGACCCTGTGGTAGAGGTAGAGAAGGACACACACATGTAAATAAATACACAAACGACAACAACAACAATAACAACAACAGCAACAACAACACGTTTCATTTATAGAGCACTTTTCAAGGCACCCAAAGCCTTTTGCAGTGGAGGGGGGACCTCAATAACAACCACCAGTGTGTAATACACACAAATTAAGGCAACATACACAAAAGACTACAACATGCACAACTACTTCTACTACTACTAATAATAATAATAATACACATAATAATAATAATAATAATAATAATAAAACAAGAAGTTATTGCCTGAAATGTCATGTCATGTCATGTCGTGCAAACAATATTGAAACAGGTCAAATAGATAAAGGTAGCCGTGAGATGGGAAATGTGAAGACTTCTGGAGAGAGATAACTGGCTATCTTCATGTGCTTTGTGGGTCACAGGTGGCCTGTGGGTAATGTAGTTCTTTACCTGAGGTCCGGGTCCTCCAATAGGTCCAGCGGATCCGGGGGCACCAGCATCTCCCTTGGGTCCAGTGTCTCCCTTATCTCCCTTAGCACCAGCCTGTCCATCCATGCCCTACACCACGAAACAGGACAGATGCACACAAGATCAATAATAATAATAATCAATTTTATTTGTATTGCACTTTATATTATGGACAATCTCAAAGTGCTAATCAGTGGAAAATGAAAACTACCAGCTCACACAAGCTGAAACTTTATAAAAAGGTAAAACCATCATGCAATACTGAATGAAGTGCTAGCAGAATGAATAGAGAATGTTGCCATTGCTACGTGTCAACTGAATTTACATAATTAACCTTCTTCAGCAGAACAGCACATTAGAGAGGAGCAATGACTGAGAAGATGCCATCTGCTATTAAAGAGGAGGACTACAGGGCAGTGAGAGAGAGAGAGAGAGAGAGAGAGAGAGAGAGAGAGAGAGAGAGAGAGAGAGAGAGAGAGAGAGAGCACTCACAGGGGGTCCAGCGAATCCAGCAGGTCCAGGGGCACCACCCTCTCCACGCTCTCCCTAATGGGGGGGGATTTACAGAGGTCAAAGGTCAGAGAGCTCATTCACAATCACTCAAGCATAAGCTAACAGCACATTAAATGCTAACAACAGTTTAGTTGTTCAACCTACTGTACTGTACAACTCAATGATTTGCTGAGCTAATTAGTTGAATGTAGACTACTACAGAGTTGAGAGGGTTTATTAACCTCTCGGCATAACAGATATCATAGCATTGAATTATTGTTGCTGTTATACTAAAAGATCATTGCTAAATAATCTGGAGATTTAAAATATTGAAGTGAAGAAGGTGTGAGTAGAGTCTGGCGGAGAGAACACTTACAGGGGAACCACGAGCACCAGAGACTCCAGCAGGTCCGACAGGGCCACCCTCGCCCTATGACACAGGAGGAGAACAGGAGGCATGGACATTAGGAACGAATCCAGAAAAGAAAAACTCAAAACTGATTGCTAGTTTGTTACCTACTTGGTGTCTAGTATGCTACTAATATCTGGTATAGCACTACTTTGTCATTAATTAGTATTCTCAAGTGACAATAGTGATGACAAAAAAAGTACATAACATTCCATATTTCATCAATACATGTTTTTTTTCATTTGCTGTAAAATATACATTTACATTTCCAGAGCGACATAATTCACAACGGACTGTCAATATAGAGAATGTTGTCCTTGCCATCTATGTCCTTACCTTCTCACCGGGAGCACCAGAGGGTCCGCTAGGTCCAATGGGACCAGTCATACCACGATGACCATCTTTTCCAGCAGCACCATCGGGTCCCTTGGCACCGAGCTCTCCCTAACATTCAGTGAGAGGAAAGAGATTATTGTTAGCTTAATCCTCTAGGCTCAAGGTTAGCATCTGTGACAGCAATGTGGTATTGACTATCACAGACCCGCATCAAATTGAGACGATCTATGAGCAAGCCTTAGACTCAGACCCATATGTACTGGAGGATATTCCTGTGTTAGTGTTAGCATTAGCCTTAGCTAAAGGCCCACATCAAATGGAAAACTCAACTTAATTTTGTACATCATAGGTTATAATCCACACACAGATACTGGTACACAGACCAATGCCTGTGGCTATGGCTAATGCTAATTTAAGAGATGAGACAATCTCAATTAGATTTGGGTTTGTGGCTTTGGCTAATACCTGTGGCTAAAGCTAAGGCCAAATGCTAATATAGCCTCCAGTTCTGTGAAGATATGACATGATAATTGGTGAGATCATCCCAAAATGAATGTACTCTGATTCACTACAATCTAATCATACACAAGATACACAGAAGAACATTTTTCAAGTTTAGCGCCACTCATGTAATGATGAATAGTCAAAACGAATATAGCTGGTGTGATATGATGTGTTTGGCCCCACAATAGACATGGGCCAGGTCAGTCAGCTGTAATTCTGGGGTAGGCTTTGTGTCAAAGTGTAACCAAATGTCAGGAATTTGAGAGGACAGCCTTCTGTTTCCAGCCTTCTGTCCCTCCCACTTGCCTATCCCTTCCAAAAAAGTAACTGCACCACTTCAAGAGTCAAACACAGCAGCTTTCTGAGTATCAAAGGCCGTTTTGGAGGCATTATTTGGCAAAAATATTGACAAAAGTGCATTCGACTAGATAGTGCTGCATTGTACTGCCCTGTGAATGCAGACATGCAATACTTTGGACAAAATATTGTTGTATTGCACTTTACTTCAGAAAAACAATGGAATAACTGCAATTTTTGTCCCATTTTGGTGAGGGATGTGCTCTCCTTCTAAAATCTGCCTATACGCAGTAGCAGGGGTGAACGTTAGCCCCTTGGTACGCCCGTCCCTAACCACGTCACCACCATTAGTGGTGGTGGTCAACCCTTGGTTGTGGGGAGTGTACCTATTTTCCCCACTTTGTATGGGACCAGGGAACATAGGACCCTTTTTTTATTTTAAAAAGGGTCCTATGCCCCCGCTTTTCCCAAAAAAAGGGTCCTATGTTCCCCGGTATGTATTATGACCAATTTGGGGAGAACTTGGGAACCTAGGACCCAGGGGGAATATACAGTAGGGATGACCCCTTGGTTGTGTGTTGCTGGCACACATGCTCACCCTCTCTCCTCTGAGTCCGGGCATACCGCCAGCACCGCGCTCTCCGGGCATTCCCTGCAGTCCTGGGGGGCCACCAGCACCTGGGGCACCACCAGCACCAGCCTCACCCTACAGAGAGATGGGGGGGGGGGGGGGGGGCAACAAGGGCAGTTAGCGGGCAACCAATATAGCCACAAAATACAAGAAGGAGGTGAAGATGTCACAGCTTTTTTTTTTTCATTATTTTGGTAAGATTCTGCATTTACTTGAGTCTTTGATAGCCATTATACAAAATGTCTAAATATTTCCACATTAACCTTCCATGTTTTTTTCTTTTTCCTTTTCTTCTGTCAACGTACCTTAGCACCATCAGAACCTGGGCTGCCAGGAGCTCCACGGGCACCAGCAGGGCCAGTAGGGCCGTTGGCACCGCGCTCTCCAGGGAAGCCTCTGTCGCCCTGGGGAAGAAAGTAGACACAATGCCCCCTGTTAGCAATAGCATGGAAGAATGTCATTCCCAGCAGGATACAAGGATACAAGGAGTTCTATTTGTCACATGCATATCATTACTACACTATAACAAGATCACTTTGGGGGGTGATGTGATGTATTTTTTATTTCTTCATTCTTTTCTTTTCTTTTTACTTACTCTTGGTCCAGAAGGACCGCTGGGTCCAGCCTCACCGGGCATACCCTGTGTCAGGAGAAGAGGAAGAGAGTTAGCACATACGGCTAATGATTAAGACAAATGCAATGCATGGGATAAGAGCCCAGCTAGCATGGCAGATTCCATAAAGGATGACCAGCAGGCGTGTGTGTGTGTGTGTGTGTGTGTGTGTGTGTGTGTGTGTGTGTGTGTGTGTGACTGATTGCTGATGGCTAGCACTTGTGCAAGTGTGGTGTGTGATAAATGAAGTGTGTGAGCTCTGCTGTGAGGGTTCTGTGTGTGTGATAGCTGGTGATTTTGACAAAGTTATGTGTGTGTGTGGGGGGAGAGAGAGAGAGAGAGAGAGAGAGAGAGAGAGAGAGAGAGAGAGAGAGAGAGAGAGAGAGAGAGTTAGCTCTGCTATTGGACAACTCACCTGATCACCGGCCTTGCCAGGTTCACCACTGCTTCCCTGAGTTCCAGGCAGACCCTATAAAATACAACAAGAGGGAACACTTAGTTAGTGAGTAAACAACTTACAGTATGCATTTCACAAACAACAGGTTGAGTATGTGAGAAAGTTTTGTATTATGAAGGGGTGTGTGTGTGTGTGTGTGTGTGTGTGTGTGTGTGTGTGTGTGTGTGTGTGTGTGTGTGTGTGTGTGTGTGTGTGTGTGTGTGTGTGTGTGTGTGTGTGTGTGTGTGTGCATTGCATCTACCTGGAATCCAGGTGGGCCTGCAGGTCCTCCCTCACCCTTCTCTCCAGCAGGTCCCTGTGGAACAACAGGAAACAGGAAGTGACATCAGCAAAATTGTTGGAGGAAGAGTGCTTTAGTTCATTCAAGTGATACTGATTTAATATTAAACAGTTCCTTGGCTCCTATCCTGATTTTTAACACTATTAATAATTCATTATTAATGTTGATAGCTTGTTTGTTTAATTTGAATATGTGAAATGTGAGTTCATGTGTGTATTACATTATTTCAGGTATTTTGATGCACCATTTATAAGAAGGTTTGGCGTACAAAAACGCCTCTCAATTTGAGAGTCAGAGATAGTTCAGACGTGGTATAACTTGAGATGCAGTAGTAGCAATAGTTTGGATAAATGTACTACAGTAGTTGCTATCGGAGACAATGCCCGTGGCATGTCCAATAGCGAGCGTCGAAACAGGAAGTGTACTTACAGCGGGGCCAGGGGCGCCAGGAGCGCCAACATCACCATCTTTGCCAGGAGCACCCTTGAAAGAAAAACAAAGCACAATATTTTACTTTGACCTATCATGCCAATGGCAATAAAGCAAATCTCTTATGCTTGAATAACTGACAGACGCTGGCACAGTGACACTCAACATGTGTACCTTAAATATTGCGGCGAGGATAGTTCAGGTAATGGAACATTTACATTTATTCATTTAGCTTTGACTTCAATTCAGGAATTACAGTATCATTACAACATTATTCGGTCACGCTAGTTCCAAGGGAATGGAAATACGACACTTACAACAGCACCGACAGCTCCAGCAGGTCCCTTCTCTCCAGCCTTGCCACCCTCACCCTGTGGAAAACCAGAGGTCAAAGGTTAAGACCTGGGTCCTGGGCCATTACATGTTCGTACTACAGAGAGTATGGTAAGCTATATTAACATAAGCATATTAATACTAAACAGTTTAAATAATAGTAATTTTAAATAATACATAAATATTCCTTTAATTTATTAACTTTAGTTTATTAATAGCAATGACCCAGATTGCTATACACTAAGAATGCCATGGCACATACATGTTGTTGCCAATTACATTGAAACAAACTTAATGGTTTACTTTCAATCTTCAATCTCTCAATCCCACATGGGCGATTAAAAAAAAGTTCACAAGAGGTGTTGAGTACTGTTCTTACATTAAAACAGTATAGTTCAGATCAAGGTGTGGAGTACTGTTCTTACTTTAACACAGCATAGTTCAGATCAAGGTGTGGAGTACTGTTCTTACTTTAAAACAGCATAGTTCAGATCAAGGTGTGGAGTACTGTTCTTACTTAAACACAGTATAGTTCAGATCAAGGTGTGGAGTACTGTTCTTACTTTAAAACAGCATAGTTCAGATCAAGGTGTGGAGTACTGTTCTTACTTTAAAACAGCATAGTTCAGATCAAGGTGTGGAGCGATTTATTTTTTAAAACTGCTTTCTAATAACAGTGCTGTGTGAAATGTGTGAGATGGAGGGACTTACTCCGGGTCCCTTGGGGCCGGGGAATCCCATCACACCAGGCTGACCTCTGGATCCAGAGGGGCCAGGGGGTCCAGCACGGCCATCTTGTCCTGGGGCTCCCTATCAGAGAGAAGGACAGCGAAACATGAGCGTCAGATAGGCGAGGGTGTCAGCAGCATTAGGCATTAGACGTTATCAGGAAGCTGTTATGTTATTGTACCATTCCATTGTTCTCAATGTGAGTTGCTATGGTGACTGTTTGTTTGTACTTACAGAGGCGCCAGACTTGCCATCGGGTCCGGGGGCACCAGGGCTACCAGTCATACCCTTTAGGGCAGAGGGAGGACACAGATGTTAAAGCACGCTGATTACAGCACACAAGACAGGAACAAGAAACAGTCGGCAGAGATGTACAGCAGCAATCGTGGATACGTAGATGAATAGAAGAGAGATGAAGAGAATAGGCCGACTGTGATAAGATGGGAGGAAGAAAGGCAAAGTAACAAGACAGAATAGCTGATAGATAGATAGATAGACAGACAGATAGATAGATAGATAGATAGATAGATAGACAGATAGCTGTGAAGGTGCACAGCGTGAGAAAAAGGACACAATAAGAGGGAGGGAGAGAGAGAGAGATAGAGAGAGATGTATGGGCAAGGAGAAATCTATCAGGTCAGAGGTCAAGTGATGTCTCCCTCACCTTGGATCCGGGCATGCCAGGCTCTCCGGGACGACCGGGCTCACCAGTTGCTCCCTTGGCACCCATGGAGCCGGGGTTGCCACGCTCACCAGGACCTCCCTAGACACACAGAGAGGGAGAGAGATGGGGGTCAGATACAGGTCATTTAAAAGACACTGGAAGCCTGATGAAGGCCTCAGTAAAGCACAAAAACAAGGTGAGCTCATTCAGGACCCTGGACAGCTCCCTCCCTTCGCCTCTGTCAGTGGCAGTAAGACCACAAAGCACAGCTGCCTAATGTGTCTGTGTGTCTGTGTGTGTGTGTGTGTGTGTGTGTGTGTGTGTGTGTGTCTGTCTGTGTGTGTGTGTGTGTGTGTGTGTGTGTGTGTCTGTCTGTGTGTGTATGTGTGTGTGTGTGTGTGTGTGTGTGTGTGTGTGTGTGTGTGTGTGTGTGTGTGTGTGTGTGTGCACTCCTCAAACTATTAACACTAGCTGACTGATTTGTGGGAATGGCACTAAAATCACCAAAGACCAATGGGATCGATGGGTAAAATCATTCCACCAATGAGCAATCAGTTCTATCCATCCATGTCTCTATGGATCTGGGTGGTCAGCTGAGCTTACCTTAGGTCCACCAGTTCCATCAGCACCAGGGAAACCACGAGCACCAGGACCACCCTGTGGGGAGCAACATACATCATTAATTCTCAATCATCAACTCAATCAATTAATCAATCAACCAATCAACCAATCAACCAATCAACCAATCAACCAATCAACCAATCAATCAATCAATCAATCAGCCAATCAATTAATTAACTAATTAACCACTCAATGCAGCAATTAATCATTTGAAATAAACAGATATAATTCACAACCAATAGCTTATCACCAGTTAAAGTGAGTCATTTATATTTTAGTTACCAGGACACATCAAATCCAATTAGATGCTAAATGATTGAAGGGATTAGGTCTATGGAAGTAGCCAAGGTACAGTAACAGAACAAAACAAAAAAACAAAAACGAAACAAACCATATACAGCAGTGGTTCTCAAACTTACCATCTCAGAGAACAACTGGCTCTCCAAGTACCACCATTATTAAAATACAGTAACGTAGGCCAATTTAGATATATTTTACATTGTACATACTGTTTTGCATTGTTTTGTTTGTTTAAATGTAATACTTTTTCATTTTAGATATTTTTATATCATTTGAAGGGATAGTTTGTTTTCATGAACTAAAGCATCTTGGAGACTCTCAGAGTACCAAAACAGAGAGTCCGCGTACCACCACCAGAGAACCACTGATATACAGGGTGAGCAAGCTGTACAGTATGTGTTTTTAGGGTACACGGGGTCACTATGTGATAGAGGAGGTGATAGGGAGATGGGGGGGGGGGGGGGGTGCGTCTACTTACACGGGATCCAGGGGCTCCCACAGGTCCAGCACCACCAGGCTCACCACGAGCACCTCTCTTGCCCTCCTCACCGGAGGGGCCAGCAGGTCCCTGAGATCCAGCTGGGCCCTGGAGTGAGTGGATGGAGAAGCCGAGAGGTCACGAGAAGGTCGTATTAAGGTCAAATGAAGGTCAACGGAAGTGAGGTCAAAGGTGAATAATATGTATATATATATACTCACAGGCTCTCCCTTGGGTCCAGCCTCTCCCTTGTTACCGGGGGCACCGACATCACCCTATAAGGACAGAACATACAGTAGCCAACCGGTTTAGCTTCAGTTCAAACACACACACACACACACACACACACACACACACACACACACACACACACACATCACCCTATCAGGACAGAACATACAGTAGCCAACCAGTTTAGCTTCAGTTCAAACACACACACACACATACAAATCATGTCCATTTACCATAACTTCTTTAGTACGGCTAGATAGCTATGAACAGGGAGGTGCAGAACAGGGGGGTAGAGAGTTGCGGGTTGATATAACAGGTTGGATGGGGCGTTAGGGGTGATAGAACAGGGTGGATGGGGGTGTCAGGGGTGATAGAACAGGGTGGATGGGGGTGTCAGGGGTGACAGAACAGATGATGGGGAGGTCGGGTGATATAACAGGTTGGATGGGGCATTAGGGGTGATAGAACGGGGGAGCGGGGAGGTGAGGGGTGACAGAACAGGGCAGATGGGGGCACTTGGGGGGTGATACTCACGTTGTTACCCTTGGGGCCAGGGGCACCACCAGCTCCTGCTCCTCCTGCGGGTCCGCGGGGTCCGGGGAAGCCAGGGGCACCAGCAATACCAGGGGAACCCTGTAGGGGGCGCACAGGAGCGGAGGAGCACAGCTCATCAGAATAGGCATAAAAGGCATACAGTACAGAGCACAGCTCATCCTAACATTCTAATGGTTATAAACACAACGCTGATGCCAGGGGGGCATTCAACATGTGGACGGTCTTATTTTGATTTTTATATTGATTTTAATGATTTTAATGACCACACAGCCAGGCTGGTGGAATTTGTTCATGTCATTCATAATTCATAATGGTTTGATAACAGCTGGATCAATGCTAGAAGAGTCCTCTCGGTTGAATTGCCAATGAAAAAGTCAATAATTAAAAATACATAATAATAACACAGATTACACCAAAAATGAATGAATAACAATAACACTTACAGTTGCACCCTTGGCTCCGGGGCCACCATCAGATCCGGGGTTACCCTGTTGGACAGAGGGGAGGAAGGTTATCGCATTTAGAACGGGTCAAGGTCAAAAGGTCAAAGGTTAAAGGTCAGCTCCGAGTGGGACTTACAGCGGGTCCAGATGCACCAGCGGGTCCGGGGTTACCGGGCTCACCACGAGAACCGGCGGGTCCCTCAGAACCACGGCTGCCTCCGGGGCCAGTCTCTCCCTGCAGGGCCACAAGAGAGGCATTAGTGTGTGTGTGTGTGTGTGTGTGTGTGTGTGTGTGTGTGTGTGTATGTGTGTGTGTGTGACTGTGTGTGTGTGTGTGACTGTGTGAGTGTATGTGTGTGTATGAAGTGAACAGGTGCTTCAAATAGAGTTTATGGTGGGGGAAGCGGCATATATACACAAATGTCTTTATTTTAGGATAAATCCAAATGTAGGATAAAAGGTGTGTGTGTGTGTGTGTGTGTGTGTGTGTGTGTGTGTGTGTGTGTGTGTGTGAGTGTAACCTTACCTTAGCTCCAGCAGATCCAGGGAATCCTGGGGGTCCTGAAGGGCCAGTAGGTCCCTATAATAATGAAATAAAATAAAAAAAATAAATTAAAACGCTGAAACCAACAGCAACTAGAATATGATACTGTATGAGGAAACATGCACATTCATCTCAGATAAACTACTCAAACTAGATGACTAGTAGCTGCACCATATAGCTGTTAGCCATTATGCTATATTGCTATGCAATAGAATCATAAGAATGGTTCAAGCTCAGGAAAATGGCTAGAGTTTCATTGGGCTTCTACTGCCGAGCTGTTTACTGGCTGTGTTATTGTGTTATTGTGTTGCTTGTTGTTGATGTTTACTCACAGGGGGTCCACCAGCACCACCATTGCCATCATTACCACGAGCACCCTACAACAAATAAACAAACAAACAAACAAATTAACACATGTTTAAATGAGGAGCTGTAATGCAATACAACAATGTGGCAAGGTGTAAGCACCAAAAAGAAAATAGAGATGAGAGGTTATGCCTTAATTAACATGATAGTACATCTAAGGCATATCGAGGAGTAGGCGCTTTGTCTTCCTGTTCTACAGGAAGTGACCTCAGAAGCTTTTGCTACATCTTACCACACTAAGCTAACGATCACAGTGCATGGGCTGAACAATCTTGTTCAAGTTCTCCAGATATGTCCACTTAATTGATAAGAGATAAAAGCTTTGACAAATTCTTCCTCTAACATTCTCCTCATCGTCCAAAAGCGCAATTACATGTAATAAACTACTCATGAGGTTTATAGTACACCTCTTTTTTTTAAAACAAAAAAAATACCAAGCTCAGCATTAGCACGTCACAGTGCTGCTTCAACTGAGTTAAGTTATGAGTTAAGTTATGTCAGTGTATGTTGTCAAGTTTATTACATATATACACAACACTGCACATGTACTACTCACATACGCACATAACTCAGTCAAAACAGCCAGATGATTTGACTGGCCGGTGCTGAGCATGCCTAAGTATCTCCCTTTACAGTGCATGAGGCGGATTGGAAACTGCATCTGTCTCAGTGTTCACAAGAGTGAGGTATCACTCTCCACAGCACGAGGTCTACTTTACAGCTACTCCACACGCATGGAGGCACACACTGACTGAACGAGACACAACACGCTCAGCTCAGCCTGCAGAATCAGATTACCTGTATTAGGCATCACCTGCAACATACATATCTATTCTCAAAAGATTCAGCAGTAATATGTCTTGTGATATCTCCATGTACTGTATAATCTCCAAATACACTCGAAATCCCTAAATATAGTGTGTCTTGCTTGTAATGGATTCAAAGATATGCCACCCACCCTCAGACATGCTTAACATGCCGTAGCTGCTTATGAAATGCTACATGTGTGTCCTTGAGAAGTTTTGGAAGTTGTGTGTGTGTGTGTGTGTGTGTGTGATCATGGAAAGAGGATTGTGGGTAATTGGACTTACAGCAGGGCCAGGGGGTCCTGGGCGGCCTCTCTCGCCGGGCATACCGCGTGGTCCCTGGAGGGAGGGACAAGAAACACACACGGGTCAGAGTCAGGTGGACACAGAGAAACGGGAATCAGAGAGAGACATATAAAGATAGGGTGTGAGAGAGAGAGAGAGAGAGATAGAGAGAGACAGAGAGAGAGATAGAGAGAGAGAGAGAGAGAGAAAGAGAGAGAGACACATATAGAAATAGGGTGTGAGAGAGAGCGAGAGAGAGAGATAGAGAGAGAGAGACACATATAGAAATAGGGTGCGTGAGAGAGAGAGAGAGAGAGAGAGAGAGTTAGAGAGAGGAAGAGAGAGAAAGAGAGAGAGTGAGAGAGAGTTAGAGAGAGGAAGAGAGAGAAAGAGAGAGAGAGGGAGGATGAGAAGCTTACCATGGCACCAGCAGCTCCATTGTCACCAGCGGAACCACCCTCTCCCTAAATCACAAAACACACACATACAGACACACACACACACACACACACACACAGACACAAACACACACACAAACACACAGTCACATGAGTTACATGGATAACCCCGTGTATTTCAGCCCCAAAGCATTTCACACAGGCTCTTTGGGATTGTCTTGTTCATCAGTTAGCACTGTTCACTTAGTTTCTCCGAACTCCACTGTAGAATGACACATTTGCACTCAGATACTGTCCAGTTGCTATGTAATGCACACCCTCCTTTGATTTATCCTCGGCACTTCTTGGTGAAATTTTCACTAATTTATCACTATTCATAATAATGTTAAATGATAATGTTGCTCATTTTGCTGGAGTCGGAATTATACCTTAGGTCCAGCCATGCCAGCGTCTCCCTTGGCTCCATCAAGACCGGGGAATCCCTGGGGAAAGACAAGACAAGGTCAGACAGAGGTCAAAGGGTCAAAGTGTCTGGGTCGTGACCTTTACTGGGAAAGGTCAGCAGTGTGATTATGGCGTCATATCTGGACTTACTCTGTGTCCCTTGATTCCGGGGAGTCCGGGGGTTCCTGGGAATCCACGAGCACCCTGAGGAGAGGAGAGAAGAGGGAAGAGAACAACTCAGGACAGGGCCATCATACGTCCTCACAGACGTTACAGGGCAGCCATTTTGAATGTAGTTTTTACTGATGGTAGTACGAGCTATCATCCAACAGACATGAGGAACTGTGTGTGCACATGATGATGATGATGATGATGATGAATGGTGAAGAAACTGAGGTGTGCGAGTGAGAGTGTGTCCAATGTGTGTGTGTGTGTGTGTGTGTGTGTGTACGTGAGTGTCTGTCCAGTACTGACAGAAGAGAGGAATGATCTATTTTGATTGGTCGCTCATGTGTGATGCTCACCTGAGGACCAGCGGGACCGCGCTCACCGGGGCGACCAGCCTTGCCAGCCTCACCCTAAACACAAACAAACAAACAAACAAACAAACAAACAAATAAACATTTAACCCACATTACAAGCCGCATGACATTTCTCTCTGACTGGGCTTCATGACTGTATCACCAAGCTATTACAAGTGCTACAACAGCAGAATAAAATGACTTGTTTCATAAAGACAAGGCCATAAGGTTACTAAGGCCATATCTAACCAACACGTTCAGTATTAAGATATGCATGTGCCATAGGTGACCAAAGGTCTGTGATAAAAGGTTGACCTGTACAAGACAGAGCAGGTGTGTGACTTACATCATCTCCGTTCTTGCCGTGAGGACCGCCAGGGCCGCGAGGACCCATGGGACCCTGTGAGACAGAGAGGTGAGACTCAGGTGAGACAGAGCGGTGACTCAGGTGAGACTCAGGTGAGACTTGAGTGAGCGTCTATGCCGACAGGGCTCTTCAAACATGTACATTAAGCCATAGTATGATAAATGATGTTAAATAGAAAGATAGGAAGAGAATAAGATTGTGTGACTGTAAGACTGAGATAAACTACCTCAGTGTGTGTCTGTGTGTCGGGGGAGGGTTTAAAACAGGAAGTGATGTTAGAGTAATTGCAAATCAAGTAAATCTGGGTCACTAAAGTAAGTAAGGGACTGTGAGGGCAGGTAATGTCAGTATAGGTAAGGTAAGAAACCGTTGGGTGAGAACAGGTACTATGAGTCAGGTAATGCCAGTTTAGATAATGAAAGTCTGTGTAATGTGATATACTGTAAGCTAATGTAAGTCTGAGTAATGCAAGTTTAGATAATGTGAGTCTAGGTAATGTGAGATAAGGTAATGTAAGTCTGGGTAATGCCAGTTTAAATAATGTACCAGTAACTCTAGGTAATGTTAGATAATGTAATGTAAGTCTAGTTAATGCCAGTTTAGATAATGTAAGTCTAAGTAATGTTAGATAAGGTAATGTAAGTCTAGGTAATATAAGTGCATATACAGGTAATGTGCAGGTTAATCAAGGTTAGATGGGACCAGGTAAGTTAAGGACAGGTAATGTGTAGGTTAATCAAGGTTAGGTGGGACCTGGTAAGTTGAGGACAGGTAATGTGTAGGTTAATCAAGGCTAGGTGGGACCAGGTAAGTTGAGGACAGGTAATGTGTAGGTTAATCAAGGTAAGGTGGGACCAGGTAAGTTGAGGACAGGTAAACGATGATACTCACAGGTGCACCAGGCTCGCCGGGCTCACCAGGGGGTCCAGTGAAACCCTGAGGTCCCTGAGGAGGAGAAAGGTGATCACAGATCAATCAGCCATCAATGTCATCACTGATCAATATCATCACTAATCACTGATCAATTAGAGGCAATGCTTGTGAGACCCCTCTGTGCGTCTAACTGGCTGGAAAGGGTCTGGACAGAAATTATTTGCTCAGGAATATCTCAGAGGTATCTCAGAAATATTGACCAGCCCCAGCAAGTGGTGTCTGTCTGAATAGCTAAATCGATCCCAGCGTATGATTTTGACTTCTTAACTTCTCCCACTGTCCTCTTGCTTGTAGTTAGGATGGACACAAAATGTTTTTTTTTTTTTATAGACACGGCACAAAACAAATAATCTAGAGGACAGGCTATAAAACAAGAATAACTCACTGCATAGTGTTGCTGTTCGCTGTGCTATCCCGGAACTAAACTCTCTACTCAGCATCCTGTTTTATGTAAAAACTATTACTCTAATCCCGCCTGCTACACTGATGTCTGTTTACTCTTAGCTGAGTCTTCCCATCGAAACGTCCGATTTCCAATGGGTTTCCAGCCCTTAAGTGCTAAACAAACTGACAGATATTTGTTTGGTCTGTCTTACTATTATACACAAGTTTGCCACAGCAGCCAAACACATCTTATTCATCACGTCGATGCACCATGAATGCCTAAGGCCTTATTTGGTGAGCCTTCGCCACTTCTTATCTGAATCAGAGATGAAGCAGGGCGCTTTAAATAACTGATAACTGATAGATGGGCCGCTGCGTGAAGCAGGCCAATACATTGCATCAGAAGGAAGAAGAAGAACACACTTACGGAGGATCCGCTGGGTCCTGGAGGTCCACGGGGACCCATTGGGCCCTATGAAGAGGGAGACAGAGGGGAAAACAAGGGGGAGAGAGAGATGGGTGGAGAGGGAGAGAGAGAGAGAGGGGAAAACAGGGAGAGAGAGAGAGGGAGATAGAGAGAGGGAGAGAGAGAGAGGGAGGGTGGGAGATAGAGAGGGAGAGAGAGGAAGAGAGAGGGAGAGGGGGGGTGGGTTGGGAGATTGAAAAGACAAGTTAAACACATGGCAATCCAGGAGAAGAAGGCACAGTGACATTAGGACTGGGGGAGATGAATGGATAAGATCAAAATTCATGTATCATAAGGCAAAAGACACTCGTCATAGCTCAAGGGCTTCCTGTGTAGATGTGGAAAAAAAACAGCAGCGCATTCGTGTGTGTGTGTGTGTGTGTGTGTGTGTGTGTGTGTGTGTGTGAGAGGGAGGGGGGAGTAGAGAGAGTCAGACTTGATATTTACTATTTTATCAGGCTAGTAGAGTGTGTTAAAAGATAAAGGGGTTGTAATTGTTGGTACTGTATACAATTGAGAGTGTGAGTGTGACTAGACATAAAAAAGTAAACAGTAAACAGTGTTGTCTATAGTAGAGAAGTGTTCAGTGTAAACCTAGCTGGAACACTTTCATTAGTTCAACGGGTCAAGGCCGGTGATTGTAATACAACAAGGCAGCAACAACAAACAGGCAAAAGCATTTCAAAACATTACAACGCTACAAAGCTACCAAGTCCAGTTTGGTTCAAGAGCTAGCTGGTGAGACTAAGGCATTCTGGACACTGTCAACTGGTACCCCAGTGCCCTGAATAATACAGGGTGACACTTGGTAGTGAACTACAAAGGTCACTTTCAATACCAAAACAAAATGGAGAACATACAGTAGGGAAGAGCTAGAGCTATTGATCTGAGTGAAAATGGGCAGCAGCTAGACTAACTGTGAATACCAAATACGGGCAAAGGGAGTGAAGTCCTTACCATTGGGCCAGGGACAGAGGGGCCGCTAGATTTGTCTCCGCCATAGGACATCTGGGAAGCGGTACGGAAGTCCTGTAGAGCAACACACACAGGGCATCACAATCAGAAGCCTGGATACAAGAGTGAGCTAAACAGTCATACAAGAATGATGATACAGTTCAATATTATATACCTGAGCATATGTTCATGAGCTGCAAGATGCTTTTTATGCATTCAAACTTGTGATATTAGTCTGAATTATTACTTTTAAGAATGAATATATTACTTGAATCCTGGTATGTATAAAGCCCAGCACAGGCTGTGCTTCCACTGCAAATACTGCACGTATTGTTGCACTAATGCATAAGCATAATAGTTTGCATGATTGTCATTGGCAAAAGAGTTGAGAATTGGTAAGAATGGTCTTCTTTTTCTGATGCGGTCATGTTTGTATTGATTTACTATTACTCCTTTATTACTCCTTTATTAGCCTCACGGCTATCGATTACTACTGTCTTGAGTGACTGCTATTGTTGTATGAATTACCAATCAGCATGCTCAGTGTGTGCAGTATGCTGTTGGCTGTTGTTGGGAGTTTTCACAGAAACATGCCTGTGTAACTCTCCCGGGAGCACATGTCTGAGAAGACCAAAATGGCCGCCGCCTGAGAGGCAGGTCAATATTGGCAATAGCGTTATTCATATCTATGTACTGTATGACCAGGGCTCCCTTCCTGTCACCTGAAGGGATGTTCCTTCCTGGATTTTAAAGTTGTACACAGCACAGCACTCAGAAGAGCCAATCAGAGGAGACATTTTTCCTTTCATTCACCAGACTTACGGACTGCACTTTTGACATGGATATACCTCCTTTTGAGGCTTTGAATGTGCACAGCCACACACCCATACACACACACACACACACACACACACACACACACACACACACACGCACACACACACGCAAACTAACACACACACACACACACACAAACTAACACTAACACACACACACACACACAAACTAACACTCACAAACCAACACACACACACACACACACACACACACACACACACACACACAAACTAACACACACAAACTAACACACACACCCCGTACACAGAGTTTTGGAGGAGAGTTCTGCTACTTACTCCACCGATGCCAGGAGGTCCAGGGGGGCCTGGGGGGCCTGGGAGTCCAGGCTGGCCGGGAATACCATCGTTACCGGGATCTCCAGCAGGGCCCTGCGCAGCGGACGCCGGGAGAAGCAGGGGAGGGAAGAGGATCGGCACGCATTAGGTCATCGCTTACGGTCACTCCAGTCACCGGTCAACTCTCACCGGCCTGTACAGCCGGGATTCATCTCGCGATAACGATCAAATACTGTACAGTACGTCCTGTTGCAATTCCTTCGTAGGTTGACTACAACCAGACTGCTATAATGCGCGGATAGATAGATAGATAGATATGGATAGATATATACTGTAGATATGTTGTTCATAAAGGATGTCTAGGTAATACAGCCTTAATGCAATGGGCCATCGCGCAATCAAAGCATAGTCGCCACATCACAGATCCGTTTCTTTACATTCTGTATAAATTAGCTTTACACCGTTGATTACATTGCAAAGTCACAGAGGTCAAAGGTCACTAGGGCAAGCGTGATGACATCATCATGTTGATATTTTTCCGTTAAAGGTCTCAAATCATGACAACATGAATTATGCAACGTAACACAAAGTGCAATCTATATATCCGACTGCTGAACACTTATGATTTACACTACTAGTGTTTACAATCAGTAAACAAGTAGAGCGAACATCAAAATGTGATCATTTCCATTCAAATTATTTCTATTAATCTCTTTATTGCTTAAAAGTCCAGGACTACTCCAGGAATATATGTAGATTAAGCAAGGCTTGAGAAATCATTGCTATCAAGTGTCATAAACATGATGGGCTGGTATCCCTTACAAACATTACTGTAGGCCTCGCCCTACACTGAAACAACCTTTCAATAAAACTCTCCACTGACATAGAAGCTTTTAGTCCAGGACTGGGTTTGATCCATACACCAGAAACCAGCCATACAAGCCCAAACAAGAGTCCAACGCACATATTCAATTATTTTTACAATACACTCCCTAGGCCATCTATAAAGAATCTAACACAGGGCCCTCCCGTGATACTGTATAGTAAGCCATCTGATACAGTATGTGTGTATATTACATATTTATTGCTTTAAAACATGGAAGCATAAAGTCAAACTTACGGGGTCACCCTTATCTCCGGGAGCAACTGGCACCTCAGGCTGTAAACGAAACACAAAAGCATTCAGCATGTGTGTGTGTGTGTGTGTGTGTGTGTGTGTGTGTGTGTGTGTGTGTGTGTGTGTGTGTGTGTGTGTGTGTGTGTGTGTGTGTGTGTGTGTGTGTGTTGTTGTTGTTACTACTAGATATTAATGAGAGTTCCAAGTTCATATTTGGTGTCATGGTTACTAACCTCTTCGGTGGGGAATGAGTCTAAGGGGAAAAAGAAAAAGAAAAGAGTATCAGTGTCTTGAAGTTATAACTCAACCATTATCATTCTCAGACTGTATTGATTTAAAATGTGTCTATGTTCCCATCTGAGACCATGTCAGAAAATAATGATATGCTCATCTAAAAACATTATCAAGTTGATTGAGTTTGGTAGGCCAAATCAATCAGAAGCCAAGCCAAGGCATCTTTTTGTTTTTTTCAATCCAGGCTCAAAAACAATGACCCAAATAAAATCCAAGGATTTGGTTCAGGTCTTCTTGAGGAGTATCCTTGCCAAGTCCCCTGTTCCATGTTTTTTCCGTCTGTACTGTATATGAGGGTGAGTGTTAAACTCGTTTCCTCACAGGTTTCCCAGGTACCATTCAGACTACCTTTGGGTCACCTGAAGGGCAGCCGTGCCAGTCTACGACCTGAGAAGGAGGTGGGGGTGGGGGGCTGGGTGGAGTGTTTTGCTGGCAGGAGTTGGAGGGGAGGTGGGGTAGGGAGTCGGGTGAAGTCGACCAGCAGTACCTTCTGGGCAGATGGGGCAGCATTCGCCGTCGGGGATTTCTGGGTTGGCGCAGTCGGATGTATCCTCGCAGATCACTTCGTCGCACATAACGCTTCCGCTGTCGCAGACGCAGATCTGGCAAGGCTCGGGTTTCCAAACATCTTTGTCGTTGTACAACTGGCCGTCCAACGTACAGCTACCGAATGTGCCTGCGCAGAACAACAGCAAAGCGTGAGTCACCTGTGTGTCTGTGCACACCTTCACGAAAGGTAAGTAACATGAGTGCTAACATCGATGCCATGACTTTGAGTGTCATGACATCACCGTAAAATTGATTTCGAAACAGGCTTGAAGAATCACAAACAAATTGTAAAAGTTGAACAAAACAGACAGCAAATATATATTTTAATCTCGACACAGGCTGCAAACTGACGAAGGTATTCAGGGATCAAAGCCAACCATTGCCTCTACTTGTGTAGGCTACCATAAACCACTATGAAGAGCAGGGAGCCTAAGTGCCAAGCCATTGTGAGAGTTTAAATAAAGGAAAAATATATACATATTAAGCATGTTTCATTTTTATAACGTAAACTAATCTATGGAAAATAACTGGAGTTTCTTTTCGGAAAACGAGAAAAAACGAAGGCCATGTAGTTGGGAGGAGTTGTGCCTAATTATATAGGTTAAGACAAACCCTTGCAGTATCAAATGCAGTCGCATGATGGCGCCCCAGAACCATAATATGATTTTGAGTCACAATGCCGCAGCTCCAACTTGCGACTGAGGGATGTCTAGACTGTTGCAAAGCAGACGTAAGAAATTCCGTTCAACTGTGCCATATAGAACAGATGACATATTTCCACCAAAAGGGAAAATTACTTAGGAAAATGAAAACCGACAAAAAAAGGGGTTCCAAACGAACTATAAGAGAATGTATGCATTCAAAGCGTCAAATCCTAATCCTATTCTTTATTTTTTGAAAGAGAGACCCTTGATGATGACATCCAGATGTTAAAGTCGTTTTTATGGAAACATATTGGCCTATGAGTCTTCAGCAGATAAACAGACGTAGGCCAATAAGATCTAGTTTTTCCTCCCTATAGACAGCAGTTTCTATTCCAAGAGTAAACGACCAGGATCTTTAGAAAATAGAAAAGTCCAGTGATTTGTCAAATGGCCTGATCTATGGTATGTCTCCATCCCTTCTGCATCCCTGGAGAAGCGCGTTCACGCTGACTGCAGCTGCGAGAATTTCCTTCGCTCCAGGACACCAGTCGTGCACGAGCAGCAGGCGCTCAGAACATGTAATGGCACGCAGAGGCGCACTCTCAGCCTCTCGGGGGAGAGAAAGGCGAAATCCATCACGTAACGCCGAAAGAAGTGAGGGTACACGGAGACGGAAAAAAAAAGTTCTGATCAAGTGCGTATCTTTCAAGCCACGTTTAAGTTAAGAGAGAGAGAGAGGGGGGAGCTTTAACACACTTTTCCCGATTTCAAGCGCATTTTCCCCTCAAAAGGTTTCTCCTTAGGTTCTGTTCAGCATCATTTCAAAAGCGCGTAACAAAAGATATACTCACTCTCGTCCTCCTCTCCTTGCGCTCTCACCAAAAGTACCGTTGCGGCGAGCAACAGCCCTAACCGAATATCCACAAAGCTGAACATGACTAAATATTAGTCATGTAGACTCTTTGAGGCAAGGGGAATCCTGTTTTTTTCTTCAGCACCAATCATGCACGGTAGGGTCCGGTCTGTACAACTCCAATCCAGACCCCTAGCAGAAACTCCCTACTGCTTAAACAAACGGGTGGCCTAGGCTTTTATATGCCAATGTTTTGGGGAGGTGCTGCGAACGTACCAGATAACTTCTACATGTACAAGTCAAAAGTCCCTCCTTCGCCAAGTCATGAGGCCGCCTTTAAACATGTCGAGCAACTCCATGCACTCCTCACAACGTGGACATTTTTACATCAAATCAGAGCTAATGGGGATTCTTTCTAGACAAGAATGGACACATCTACAAAAATCCAAAAGGCAGCAATGGATATACAATTTTTAAAGATCGCTTTTCTGCGGATATCGTTCTTTTACACAGTCGTATTCAAGTAATGTTAATATTAAATATTTAATGAGACAAAATGATGACATGGTCTTTTGGCACGTTTATTTCCAACTATAGCACGCGTTGATAACGTTGCTCTTTTACGCACTATTTCTTTTCTCTATGCGGTCAGACACACTTTGGTGGGTTGTTCTGTTGAAGGGATTGCGTTCTGATTGTTTGTTTGTTGGCAGGTGAATTTAATAGTGCAAACTGATAGTTTGTATCGAACTTAATCTACCGTAAGGGAGATTTTAGGATGTATTTCTAGTTGGAAAAGAAAAAGGTGAAGTCGGCGCACGCTACTGTTTCGTTGGTTTTAAGGCAATCTGGTTATTTGTTACATGTGGCCACAGCAGATCCGAGAAAAGGTTTAATTGCATTCAGATTAATCACCTCTTCCTAATAAGGAAAATTGTACATTTTAAGGACGATCTAATCTGTCAATCAATGGGTAAAGTCAGTGACAGT
>NC_085015.1:6377173-6389673 GCF_963854185.1 Sardina pilchardus | reverse complement strand
CAAAGCCGATTATCACCACGTCCCCACACACATCCGTCATGTTTTACGGGGTGGAGAGATGGAGGAGAAAGGAGAAGAAGAAGAAGAGGTCAAAATCAAGGTGGAAATTGAACTGAAACGACACGAGAGTTTCCAGTCTGGTGCTCAAAGCTGAACACAAATGCTCTGTCTGGGGTTGTAGTTTTCAAGGACACGAGACTCTGCTCTAGCACTATTGTTTGTTTAAATTGAAGAATTTAACAGAAATGTTCCGAACATCTTCTCTCTGTTCACCTCTGTACACCAAAAGTGAGCGCACCTCTATTTTTTTGAGGGGATCTATTTGGAGGACACTGTAATCCAAGCAGAGGGGACTTGACACCTGTTTGACACCTGCCAATCTGCTCACTGACCCCACCCCCTCTTATGTGGACAAGGCTTGAACAAGCACAAATAAGCTCCCAGGTGTCAGCAAGGTCTTTGATAACTCAATGTCTCAGGGATTGATTTTCATAGTCTTGTCTATAAAGCTAGACGAACATTGTATGTGTGTGTGTGTGTGTGTGTGTGTGTGTGTGTGTGTGTGTGTGTGTGTGTGGAGGGGGAGGTCTAGATGAATAGATGCATAATTTAATTCATTCATTCATTCATTCATCCATTAAAATGTTAACAGTTAGAAATCGTCAAAAGGATCATAATGGATGCATTTAACCCATTCCTGACATTTCATTTCAGAAAGTTTTGTTCGCTGCAACTTGAGTGTATACATGTAGCCTACCAGTATCTGAACCCCCCGTGGAATGTACACAAACCCACTGCAGCGGCATGCTTGGCTGGACGCCAGTGCCCAGCGCCCTGGTACTCATCCACCATGACTAAAAGAGGGTGTGGGGGTCCGTCAAACACCCAAACAACCAACCAACCAACAATCCAGACCCCAGTCTCTTCACAACTTGGCCAAGTATATTATTGACACAACCAAAATAACCGGTCAGGACATGAATAAAGAAAGAAACAACAACAGAAGAAAAGTAAGAAAAGAAAAGAAGTGAGATTTTAGAACACATTGGTCCATGCTTATTCGACAGCAATTTGTTAAACACCAGTGGTTGGCTACTTGATCTATTAGTGGAAAAAAGGAATAGTGATTGAATTTGAGAACCAACTTACAGTATGATCATATATGAGCTATTGAAGACAGACAGACAATGCTGTTGGATGTACTGTATCTCTACTGAATACAGTAAATCTACTGCTTAGCATGTCCATTTGGGCAGATTTCTCCACCTGAACTGTCTGAGTGTCTTGACAGCTCTTCTTCAGAGGAGGTCAACACCCCGTAGCGCGATAATGATAGCGGCCGGTTCACACCGACACATGGCGTGTGTGTGTGTGTGGCGCCGCTGCGTCGCGTTTCATGTAAGCGTTCATACCAGAAGCGTCTCGGAGGCAGTAGTCTGCCCACTGAACCATCTCTTCTGGCTGAACACGCTTCCCACACACTTGCCTCTCACGTGAAAAATAGTTCCCCCTTCTAGCGTGAGATATCGTGAGAGAGGTTCAGTAGCGTTGCAGGAAGTGTGAAGCACGTCAAGATGGAAGGAGAGGACAGTTAGCAAGAGGAATTAAGACGCAACAGAGGGCAGGGCTGGGCTGAAATAGAAGTGGTCATTTTCTGTGTTTGGGTTGGACTGGGCGCTTAGTAAAGTGTGGCTTTGTGGTCACTGCGTGTCTGAGGGTTCAGACGGTTGGCCGGAGGGGGAGGGGTTTAGTAGCCTAGACCTTAGGCCTAGTGGAATAACCAGACCTTTGGAACTACTGACCAAAGATTCTAGAGCACTCTACTCTAAGATCTTTGAGACTGACCAGCATTTGGGGAATTAAAGAGGAACTATGCAACTTTGGCGGTTTCTTTGCTGTTTTCTTGTTTTACACTTGCAGGTTCCTCTGCAGAGCTTCCCCCACAGCCTTAGCGTGTATATTTTACAACACTACTCAATTGGTCAGTCTGATCTGACATGGGACTACACTCTCATCTGGCGTAATAATCAAAGAAAGTTGCAAATGTACCATGGGCGCAGTGAGATCACCCAGCACCTGAAAATAGTCTCCATAGGCAACAAGCAGGCTAGTACGTGATATCACTGCGCCCATGTAAAATCTGGAAAATCTAGAGCATAGAAAATCAGTCTAGAAAATCGCCAGGTTTCATTTTCAGTTCGTCTTATTGCAATTTCTAACTGCAGACACGTTTTAAATGGGAAAATTACCGGAAATCTTAGTCACTTTTAAGCGTGATGTTAGCAGGCGAGATGCTAATGGTCTAATCTGATTCAATGATCTATAGGCTGAAGCTAAAAGTTGTATCGCCAGACTCACAGAATGGCTGGATGAACGGAGGAAAGGTAAATATCAACTGTTTTGCTCGAGGGGAGGTGGAAAATGAGCTTAATTCCAAAAATGGTGGAATATCCCTTTAAAAGTGACTAAGATTTCTGGTCATTTTCCCATTTAAAACTTGTCTCTTTTAAGTTAGGAAGTGCAATAAGACTTTCTAGGCTGACTTGACATGGAACTACAGTATACTCTCATTCTGGTGTAATAATCAAGGAACATTGCGAACGTACCTTGGACACAGTGATATAACGCACTACTACTGCTTGTTGCGTACGGGGACTATTTTCAGTTGCTGCATAATATCACTGCGCCCATGGTACGTTCGCAACTTTCCTTGATTATTACGCCAGAATGAGAGCACAATTCCAGCTAAAAGTTGTATCGCCAGACTGACAGAACAGCTGGATGGGGAAAAAAAATTGTTTTGGGGAGGTGGAAAATGATCTTAATTCCCCAAATAGTGGAATATCCCTTTAAGAAAATTGTCATCCTACTACTCACTTGATGGTGTAACTTAATAAAATCACAGCTAGAAGCCTGGATCTGGCTGCACAGCTACAGTAATTTCCCTGTTAAAGTTAAGCGATTTTGATTTACCCTCAAAAAAACAGAGGTGATAGTGACATGGTTTACAAGTTGCGACAAACGGCGGCGCTAATAAACGTTTTTTGACTAAAAACTGTGACGTCGGACTTAACAACCGGATAGTGCATCTAAAGAAAGGAGATGAAAGGTGTACATGATAAAGTTATAGTTTACTGGTATTAAGCAGATGCTTCTGTTCAAAGCAACAGTCTTGCAATGGCATGTATGGGAATCAAACCCAGACAGCAACATTACTGTGGCACTGTCAAAACTTGTAAAAATGGCATGTCATATTTCATGTCACTCATTATTAAATGTGAAAATGGCATGCCATATCTTTGGTAAATGACCCATTTCGTTTTGAAAGGGTTTTGTCACAGGGCACCTTCACAAATTGTGCTCTTGCACAATGTGTGGGTGGGGTGGTGTTAGCCTAGTGGTCAAGGTGCATGGCCAATGTGTGGGTTCAATTTCTGGCATCCACTGTTGTGCCATTGAGCTAGACACTTAACCCCCAATGGCCCTTGTAATATGTATGTAAGTTGTTCTTGGATAAATGTGTGTTGTTGATTTATTGAGCACTATTGCTCTATCGCTTTCACTCATCACTATTGTATTCACTATTGCTCCACCAGCTGAGTCACAGAAGTGTTGTTTAGTTGCTCTCTTGAGGAACCCAAGTGAAAGTTAGGAGGGACTCCTCTGATGCGGATCCTGGACATTACAGTAGTTGTGAGGAGGACTGTACGATCTTCATAGCCTTGTTGATACCAGACCCTTCTCAGTTCAAAGGTTCATTGACTTAGGACTTCCAGCAGGGGCACAACTAGAAGTGAAATTAAACTTAAATTGGTTTACCAAATTGTTTCACTTTCTCATAAAGAAAATATTTCATTTTTTGATGGTACACCTCATAGCCCAAGAGATATCCAGTTATATAGAAAGCTTTTGCATGGCGACGTTCCTGAATATTTCAAGGTTTTGTTGACAATTGGTTTGGTCTGTGTAGATTGTGATTGTGATAACTATGTGCATTGTGCTGAAAACTCTTGTTCTGTTGAACTGTATGAATGTATGTACTGTTAAATAGTTAGATGGGCTTAGCTATGCTGAGTTTCTGGGTGGAACCATCTGGTGTGTGTGTGGTGTCTTCCTGCTTCAAGTGATTTGTGTGAATGTAGTTGAAAATGAGACTTGTTCTACCCGCCCCCAAACACAAGCACCCACCCACCACACACACACACACACACACACACACACACACACACACACACACACACACACACACACACACACACACACACACACACACACACACACACACACACACACACACACACACACACACACACACACACACACACCATGTCCTGTTTTTTCTTCTGTCAGGGTCAATGGTTGTGGACGTGATTTATGCACGTTTTCCCCCTCCCACAAATGTAACTCTTACCCCATATTACTCTCTCTTTTTCTCCTGTCCTTCCTCCTCAGCTCCCTCTCTACTGGTCTTACATGCACAAGTGCTTTTGTAAAAATGTAAATACAATCACAGCACACCGATTATGCTTAGATTGATTAGAAAACTAAGATGGCCTCCAATGGTGCTTTCAGCTGCTGGTGGTGGTGGGGGTGGAGGTGGAGGTAGTGGAGGAGATGTGGAGGCCTGACGAACGTTTTCCTGACTTCACTCCAGCAGTCTTACCACAGAGAGAAATTCCAGAATCCCGGCTCTGCACTTCGCAGCGCTCCCCTTAAGGAGAAGGCCCCTCCACTGCTCCGGCGATATAAATCTCCCAGTGGAGCGTCCGACGGAAGACTAAAGGAAGGCTGCACTCTGGAAGTCTGGGTAATCCACATATCACAGCACACACACTCACACCCCTCTCTCTCTGTCCCTGTCTCCCACACACACACACACTTGTCTCTATCAGTCTTCCAAATCCTCTCCTCTCAGACCACCCCTTTCTCCTCTCCTACACAAGCTCTCTCTCTCTCTCTCTTTCTCTCAAATTCAGATTTGAATTCAGGTTTTAGTAGCACAACAAACCATATGCCGCATTGCCAAAACATCCACAGGAATAGGAATGATCTCTCTCTCTCTCTCTCCCTTTCTCTCTCTCTCCCTCTCTCTCTCTCCAACTCATTCTCCTATAGAGTGATTTGCACTTTCAGGCCGCCCACCTGAGCACAGAGGTCAAAGGTCAAGTTAAGAGTCGGACAGGAGACAGCAGGATAAAATTCCATCTGGGGCGTGGACATTTAGGGCCTTACCTCTGCACTCCCTCCTTCACACTATCTGTCTCCAGATCTCTCAATCCTCCTGTTCTCAAGGTATTTTAGCTTTCTTTCCTATGGATCCCCATGAGGGACAATTTCAAAGAAAAAAACAAATGTGCATTGCGTGAACGTTTTAATAGATCATGCTAATGGCCACTCACTGCTTTCCTGCTATCTTCCCATTTTGATATTTTCTTACCAATGTCCGATTTCTTTTGTAACACACACCAAAGGTAGGGTAGGCTTTTGCCTCTCGCTACAATGCTGTTAAATCTGTTTTGACGGCAGCCTACTTTGGTGGCCATCATTTCTGTAAAATGAGCTAAATGATTGAATTGTGGATAATCTAATTGATCTAACAATGTATATAGCATGTCCATATTGACAGATGATTAAACATTTAGGAACTGGGAGGACTTGGTTAACTGGTAAAAGGGGCCTGTGTCTAATTTGGATTTTTAATCCAGGTTTTACGGTACAGTATATTATCTTTGCTTAAAGTGTGCCATTTCTTCATGGACGCCGAACACCTCAATGCTCCTGAAGACCCCATGTGTGAGGTCATGAACTTAAAGGCAGTTACCGTTTTTCTCTCCCTGGAAGTGGTACTGTCTAAAATTAGGTCGTAAACACTAAGGCAGATAGAACTCTCGGATGAGAAGTCCTGTGTGAAGTAGAGATTCGGTCTGAGACGGCATTGATGTGTCTGTCTCTTCACACATTCCGCACGTGACCAGAACACCTGTACTTTTCCCCCTCCCTTTCACGGTAAGCCATTAATCGTCTGGTTTTACCCCGAGTTATGAAAACATTCCAGCATCTGCATTCTAGAATACCCTATGGGTAGATCAGATCAGAAAAGAACCATTTTCCACCTTGTGTAGCTTAGCAACTCCTTTAATAGATTATTAAATAGAATAAATAGATAGATAGATAGATAGATAGATAGACAGATAGATATTTTATTGATCCCTAAGGGGAAATTCAAGGATAGAACCCTCACAAGAACACCAACAAGTGGAGTGTATCAAAATGCTTTTATTGTATTTAATATGACGACTGCACAGAGCTCAGTGTTTGTCTGGGCCATTGCATTATAGAGCATTGATTTGCCCGCATTATCAACAGAAGCTAAGCTACATTCCCAGGGCTTGATAGTGTAATTTGCTGTCCACCAATGGTGGCTGACCGAGGCTGACCTAGGTGGGAAAAGTGAAAGGCTGGTGATGTCAGACTCCCTTGCTTCAAACATGAGCCTTTGGCTAGTCCACCTTTCCCCCAGGTGTCCCTCCGTCTGATGCGAAAAGCAGACGTCTGAAGGGACATGAGAAGAAGAAAATTCTCCTTCTTCTTTTGGGGAGTGGAAACAGGAGACAGAGAGATGGGAAGAAAAGGATAGAGAAGGAAAGGAAAGAGGGAGAGAAAGAAAGAGAGAGAGAGAGAGAAAAGGACTTGTTGCTGAATTACAGGGTGGATGTGTTCCTCTCATCCTGGTAACTTGGCAGTCTAGTGCTTTTTGTAATTTGAAGCTTATGCGAGGAGCAGTTCATTTCATGATGCAGTGGCTCTATGGCCCTGTGTCTTTATGGCAGACTCCCCCGTCCAACACCGACCTCCACACCAATCACTCGCCACAGACAGGCGCTACTTTACTGCCCTGGAATAGAGTCGGAATGTTGGAGGAATTCCGGAGTCCCTGCAGAACTCCAGAACAGAACTCAGCGGAGGTGTGACAGGTATCCTCTGGTGTTCCAAGACCTGGAGGAGTTGAGGGAGTCGGCGGTTCCCTCTAGTGCAGCTTTAGACTGCAGAGATTCCAGAGTGGGGCTATACAGGCCTGTTCCTCTGTGCCTGAGGAGGCATCTGAAGCGGATGGATCGTGTGTGCTGCACTGCAGACATCACTTCTCTCTGCCATGTGTACCACGTCATCAGAGAGAGGGAGAGAGAGAGGGAGGGAGGGAGAGAGGGAAGGGAGAGAGGGAGAGAGAGAGAGAGAGAGAGGGAAGGAGGAAGAGCTAAAGAACACAGGAGCTGTAGGAGCATGCAATGTGTCACTCTGACATCTCTTGAAATAAGAAACCTTAGAAGCTTTAGGCCACGCCCTCCCCCACTCCTTAAATACAGTAAAACACACACACACACACACACACACACACACACACCAACATGCACACACCAAACCACTCCCATTAAGCCCCTCCTGAATGAAATTCTAGGGGAGAAAATGAAGTGGACTACATTTTTTTTTTTTGGTGCATTCACTGTACGGATTTGTGGATTCACTTAAAAGTGCACAACTGCTGTACCTCCCTGAGGCTGGTGCTTGAGGCCTCAATGGAGGGGAGGGAGAAAAGGTCACCTGAGGCAGATGAGTGGTGAATGAGCGTGTGGTCCAGACACTGAGCGTCTAAAATGGAGTCTTCTGCTGGCTTGTTGTAGCTTGTGTAGAGCCTGACATTTTCTTAGTCACTCTCTCTCTCTAAAAGCAGTTGTCTGTTAACACACTCAGCTCCCCCAGACGCTATCTTTCTCTCCCTCACACACACACACACTCACACACAAAAGTTTCTGCAGTCAGCCCCTATTACCCCCCACTCGTGCTCTCCTTTGCTCACACACACATACACACACACACACACACACACACACACACACACACACACACACAGTCACAGGGAGAGAAAGAAAGAAAGAAGGACAGAGGGGGAGAGAGGGGGAGAGAGAGAACCAGAATGGAAAATATGACTGAGTTCTTCCCAGACTTCAGATAATGTGCGCGGCTGCTGGAAGCTATGAGACGTCTGCGCACAGAGGCAGAGAAAAGCAAGCAGAGGAGAAAGAAAACAGTAAGAATGAGAAGAAAGAAAGAGAAATAAGAAAGAAAGAAAGAAAGAAAGAAGGAAGGAAGGAAGGAAAGAGAGAATGAGAGAGAGAAAGGAAAGAAAGTGAAAAGAAAAAGCATGCCATAATACCATACCAAATAGACTCCAAGCTATAATTTAGTCTTTAGCAAGGAGGGAAAAAACCAACCCAAAGTCCTTGCACTGCCTTAAAAAAGACTGAGCCAAATCTCAGGGATAGCATACTCCGAAGCATAAGCTATTCCTTAGGAGATACACTACCGGTGGCTAAGAGAAGTATGCAGTATGTTTGAGATTCATGTGTTTGTTTCATTGTGATTCTCGGTCATCATGCAGCTAACAATGTTAGCATTGCAAGACGAACAGATAGTCTTAATTTATAGATAGTTAATAGTTAATTTGAGAAATCACTTTGTGACATTGTATTCACACCAGCCCTGAAAACGAGACAGAAATATGTCTGCTGTTTTTTTGTTGAGGCAGACAGCTCGCTTTCTTTGACTTGGATGGGGCAGACGTTGTGTTGTCTCTAACATGGAGGGAAGACAGAGAAAAATGGAGAGTGTGAGTGTGAGTGAGTGTGTGTGTGTGTGTGTGTGTGTGTGTGTGTGTGTGTGTGTGAGAGAGAGAGAGTGTGTGTGCGTGTGTGTGTTTCAGGTTTCTCCTCTCTCCTCTCTCCATCTCAGACGCAACCTTTCCAGACGGGTTCTCCAGCACCCTTGGCAGGGCGGCCGTACAGCAAAACTGCAGCCCGGAAAAACATCTGGAGAAAAGGGAACTTCACCGTCTTCGCTCCAAAAGATTGTCCTGTCTCTCTAGCGATGTTCTCCCCTTTTGCTCGCGTCGTGCTAACTTTTCTGAGCTCGGCGTGTTTGTACGCAAACAACCTACAGCGCTTGTAAACATTGTAACATGCAGCGATAATACACTACAGTCTTTAAAATGGGGGGGGGGGGGGGGGGCCTGCTCGCTCGATACACACATCTTGAATGGATGAGGAGCCCTGCATATCCACATCAAGACATTAACCCTTGCCTCTCCACAGCTCCCTCTTGCAGACTTGCAGCAATAAAGTTTTTTATGGAAATCAAGTCCCAGAGACGCATACTGTATCATCAGATGCCTTGTATTCACTGCCACTGACAGTGGATTGATATCTATCTTTCTAGATGTTTCTCTTATGTTTTTGTTTTTCAATTGAATGAATTAATCAGCTGGTGAATAAACAACTCCCTATTTGAAGTTATTTTGTTTTTTTTGAAGGGAAGAAGTGGTCAACAACAGCCAGGGAACAACTGAAGTAAAACACCCTACACATGAGGAGGATATTTCAAACAGTCTTGCTACAGTCTGCTGAGATGGGGAAGGAGAGAGTCTTTGGGCCACATCTGGCCCAGATATGGGTGCAACAGGGAGGTGTGTGTGTGTGTGTGTGTGTGTGTGTGTGTGTGTGTGTGAGAGAGAGAGAGAGAGAGAGAGAGAGAGAGAATCTAATGAGAGTGTCTGGGTGTCAGTGTGTTAAAGAGTGTGTTAGAGTATGCAGGAGACTGACCGTGTGTGTGCGTGTGAGCATGATGATAGTGGGGAATGTGAGCTCACTGCCCCGTCTGGAAAGCCTGTTATACTCATGAGGAGGACACCACACAGGCGCCCATAAATTCTACAGATAGACTGGGAGAGAGAGAAGGGGGGTGCGGGGAGAGTAGAGGAGAATGGAAAAGGAGTAGGAACACCACTAAGCTAGAGAGACAAAAAGAGCAACATGAAGAATAAGACGGAAAGATGGAGGGAATGAGGCACAGAAAGAGAGATAGAGAGAGAAGAGAGAAGGAGAAAACTGTAGAACACACAGACAGAGAGGAAGTTAGAGAGACTAAGAGCAACATGAAGAATAAGACAGCAAAGTGGAGCAAATGAGGCACAAAGAGAGAAGAGAAGAAAGAAAGAGAGAGCTGTAGAAGACACAGACAGAGAGGAAGACAATGAGGAAGAGGACGCTGTGGTGGCCATTTTAGAGGTGTAGACCTCTACGAAGAGGGCAGGAGATTGCCGACGGAGATATAATAGAGTGGTGAAAAAAAGAACAGTTGTGTGAGAAAGGGGGATGGGATTGAGTTAGAGAGAGATGAGGTGTAACGGAGGAGGAGAATGGGACTGCAAGGGTGACAGGAAGTAGATGGAAATGCTATGGAGAGGTATAGAGGAGAGAGAGAGAGGGGGGAAGAGAGAGAAGAGAGGGAGGGAGATGTGTGACGATGCCTGTGATTGACAGGGAGGCACATATAGAAAAAAGGGGATAGGGAAAGTGAGGTAGAATGGGGGGAGAGCAAGAGATGGTGAGATATGGAGAGTTGGAAAAGAGAGAGAGAGAGATGGAGTGACTGTGTGATCGACAGAGGGAGGGAGTGGTAGATCATGGAGAGTGAGGTAGACTGAAAGAAAGCAAGAGAGAATGTGAGGAGGAGAAATGGAATGAGAATATTGGGGGGGGTGGAGAGAAGAACGAAGGAAGAGAAGGGGGAGGGGAGAGGATGGGTAAAGAGGGGGGTGCAAAGAAGCCCTGAAAATGAAGAGCTGGAACCCAAGTGGATGACTAAGTCTCCCCAGTCCCTCCCTCTCTCCCTCTCTCTCTCTACTTCTCTCTCTTTCTCTCTCTCTCTCTCTCTCTGCTCCAGGATCGCTACCACTAGCCCCTCATTTCTCTCTCATGGGCAGCCCTGTCCTTTTCCTGTGCTATGACTTTCTCCCTGAAACTCATTTGTGCGTCTTTTCCCGACCGGAAAAATGTTTCTGCATTGCGCGGGATGTTTCTCTGTCCTCCAGTAGAACAGGCCTTTTGAGTAATATTCCAAACGTGCAGGGAAAAAATGTCTATTAAACCCGCCAAGGCCTGTGGTTCTGCCACTGATATCTAAATTTCCCCGTTTGGCTTATGCAGGAGACAGCAAACACCGGATCCTCAAGCGTTTCACCGCGCTCGCCAGAAAACACAGGGGGAAAAAAAGCCTCACTGATGCTTCCTCTTCTCTATTCTCAGTGTTTTTCTTCTCTGTCTTTCTTTGTGTTTGAGCGTCGCAGGAATCTGTCTGCTTCCAGTGAGGCCAACAGCAGGTGAAGCCATCTGCTGTCCTGGCCACACTCTGAGCACCTTCTCCGACACAACCAGATCAGATCAGAATCCGCCCGAGCCGAGCATTCCAGAACACCTCTCTGTTTATGACATCACAAAGGCCCAAACACACACACAAGTCACCTGAGCCAATAAGGGTTCCTGCTCGCTAACAAGCGGTGTTGTCTGCTTCAGGGACATTTTTAAATTATGCACACTATTGTGGCGTTACCTCAGCCTGGAAAAATCCACTAATTCACAAAGTGAATAGAGCCTGGTGACCCACGATTGGGCAACATTTACAACACTTGCATCGCGATGGGTACTAACTTCGAAATAATTGGCCCAGCCTTACCAATCACATTGATAAGAGATTTCTAACGTTGCTTCCTACTTAATCCTAAAAGTTACAAACGGACCAACTGCACAAACAGTCCTGAAACAATGCATGTGGGTCTACCTTTGCTGTAGATAAAGTTCGTCTTCCCCTCTTGTCGTTTATTGGCCGGACATTTGTCTTGTTTGAGGGAAACCGTTATGAACTATGGAGTTCCAGAGTAGATCTCCCTAAAAGAAGATGGATGTGGGCGGAGCCAGGTTAGAGTTACCTGTGTCAAGACAAAAAGACCCGGTGGAGAAAATGGCAACAGCATGAAGATGAAGGCATGTTATATCTTCAGTACGAAGATGAACCCATGTTACAATATGCAGATGAAGGCATGCTATAATATGCAAATGAAGGCATGTTATTGTATCTTCAATATGAAGATGAAGCCATGTTATAATATGCAAATGAAGGCATGTTATTGTATCTTCAATATGAAGATGAACCCATGTTATAATATGCAGATGAAGGCATGCTATTGTATCTTCAATATGAAGATGAACCCATGTTATAATATGCAGATGAAGGCATGCTATTGTATCTTCAATATGAAGATGAACCCATGTTATAATATGCAGATGAAGGCATGTTATAATATGAAGATGAAGGCATGTTATAATATGCAGATGAAGGCATGCTATAATATGCAGATGAAGGCATGCTATTGTATCTTCAATATGAAGATGAACCCATGTTATAATATGCAGATGAAGGCATGTTATAATATGAAGATGAAGGCATGTTATAATATGCAGATGAAGGCATGCTATAATATGCAGATGAAGGCATGCTATAATATGCAGATGAAGGCATGTTATTGTATCTTCAATATGAAGATGAAGCCATGTTATATCTTCAATATGAAGATGGAGGCATGTTATATGCAGATGAAGGCATGTTATAAT
>NC_085015.1:6354673-6374673 GCF_963854185.1 Sardina pilchardus | reverse complement strand
TATCTATTTGTCTATCTACTGTATCTTTCTATCTATCTGTCTGTCTGTCTGTCTGTCTGTCTATCTATCTATGTTTCACCATAGTCACAGACAAGAGGACTCTTGTCTAATAAAAACACAGAAGTATTTGGGTGACAGTCACACTAAATTCCTTCCAGATTATTGGAGAAATCGCCAGAAGCTGGACTCACTTCAGCAGGAAGCCAGTGTTGTCTAACTGCCTGTCAAACACCGACAGTAAATAGAACACTCAGGACACAGAGAGGGTGACCGACGGCAACGGTCTAACGGTCAAAACGGGCACATATCAACCGCTTTTTATTTCTGTAGATCAATACTGATTGGCTACGTGTTGTTCAGATGACTGTTTGTAAATCAGTCATTTCAGTAGTGGTCATACGTGTCTTTATCAGACCAGTGTTGATTTGGGTCTCCTCTTTACAAAATTTGCAGGGCATAATCGCAAGTTAAAATGTCCAAAATGACAAGGAAGGATAGCCTACTGACTTTTGATTGGTTGGTTGTGTTTTGAGATGAGCTGATCTGCATATCAAATGCTGAGGATGGACTGCCCCTCCACTTCCTCCTCCTGAGGGAACCTTGGCCTCTGTGTTCACATGGGTGCATTCCATGTAACGATTTATATGGCTTCCTTCCTCCCTCGATCCTCGATCACCGGAAATCGCTCACAGTCGAGGGCACGAGGACATCTCATTCATGTTATTGCAACCAGAGGAGGCGAGACCGAGGACAGAGGAGGGAAGTGGCAATCCCGATACGAGAGGAAACATAAGACCATCCCACGCGGAAGTGTTATTTCGGAGATGGGCGTTCTGTGACTACGCATGGATGACGTATCCTGTATAACGTTTAAAAACATAGAAATATAGAAATGTTGTCTGTTATTTATGGCGTGTGAAGTTGATGCTAAAAGCTATAGTGGGATTATGTTAGGGGCTCATGAAGAAACATAAATGTAGCCTAACGAACAATAAGTTCATTATTTGAACGTCCTTATCAACATTTGCCATTGAAACATTTTGTGTATCTGCACAAAAAAGCATCATGTCGGACCTAGTGATTTTAAATTATGCGTTATGTGTTGAGTTCAAAACACAATGTTGTAAATGTCCTTTTTTATCAGCAGAAGAGCTGACCAGTTGCATGCACACAGATGTCGGCGCGTCTTTTGGATCCGCCCTATTACACTGACGTCGCACGTGCTAAATGGTGTATGCCAGGCCTATTCAACTAGCGGCCCGCGGGCCAGATGTGGCCCGCTTCAAATTTCCTTTGGCCCGCGTGTCTCGTCATGAGAATGAACTCGCTTTGACGGGTGTGCATAGATCATATGATTGGCGAGTAGCGCACTGTCGGCCCGCCCCTATTGGCCAGACTAATTCTTCACAGCACATCACTACACAAACTGACATTTCCAAATGTGTAACTAGTTTTAAATGTTATCATTAAATGTTGATTAAATTACGATTTCTTACCGCCAAAGATTCTAAACCTCGAGCGTGCGCAAATCAAAAATGTTATCAATCATACCCGGTCTCCGTTCCTCCGAGCCCTCGGGAAAGTTAGTGAAGGAGCTGTGGTTTGTAGAGAATTGCCTCTTGACTTTACATTCCTTCTTTACAGCGATGGATTCGTTGCACAATAAACATGAAAGTCTCGTACTTGTTGCAGAGGGTAAAATGAACGATTCTCGTTGTCAATTAGACGTTTCTTTAGACAGAGCCATCTTCACTCAACTCGTGGGAATGTTATTGTTTGTGATTTGCGCAGGCTCGAAGTTTAGAATCTTTGGCGGTAAGAAATCGTGAAATAGATAAACAGAGGCAGAGCTGGCATTACTTTTTCTTTAAATTCAATGCTTGTATATTTGAGAGATTGGCGCTGTAGGCTGTGTGTGTTTGAAACACTTATGAGCCTAATTATCTTGAAGTAGGCTAGTTAAATCAACACTGCAATTTTTCCCACTGATGCATGATATGGCAGCTATCAGACATCAGGTATGAAATACTATGGTTAGCCTGGGTGTTTTCAAATACTTCTATAGTTTGTGTCGCAGCCTATCACCTGTCTGAGAAGATTTTTTTATGGATATGGATAATAGGCTATGTTCTTAGTTTCTATGCCAGTGTATAACATTCAATTGAATTGAACTGAATTTTACTCTGATTTTATCAAATATTGTTGGATACAATTATTTTGCGGCGTCTTATTTTATGCGGCCCCTGAAAACCCAGTGATTTTTCCATCCGGCCCTCTTGGTAATGAAGTTGAATAGCCCTGGTGTATGCAGTCGAGGACGTCTCATTTGCGCAGTTCATCAAGCTTCGTTCCTCCATCCTCCGCTCATTCCTTCGTCGTTTCCTTCGCAAAATTCATTAGTAGGAGGGGCTATGACCGGGGCGAGGATCGAGGGAGGAAGGAAGCCATATAAATCGTTACATGGAATGCACCCCATGTCGCCCTCTGCCAGGGGTCTCTCAGCTCACACATGTTCCTCCCCTCCCTCCCTCTCTTCTCTCACTCTATCTTCCTCTTCCTCTCGTCTCTTTCTCCTTGTCTCTCTCTCTCTCCTTCTATCCCTCCCTCCACTCTCGCCCTCTCCTTTTCTCCCCCCCTCTCTCTCTCTCTCCTTGTCTCTCTCTCTCTTTCTCCTTGTCTCTCTCTCCCTCCTTCTATCCCTCCCTCCACTCTCACCCTCTCCTTTTCTCCCTCTCTCTCTCTCTCTCTCTCTCTCTCTCTCTCTCTCTCTCTCTCTCTCTTGTCCAGTTTAGCCTGCTGCAGGCCACATGTTTCAAAGGAGAAGAATTTAGGATTTATGCTTTGCAACACAGTTACCACATGAACCTTTAGCTAATGTCTCTCAGATGGTGTGTGTTTGTGTGTGTGAGTGTGTGTGTGTGTGTGTGTGTGTGTGTGTGTGTGTTTGTGTGTTTCTCTTAGAAATAATGGCCAATCTGTAGCTCCACTTTTTGCAGTTGGTATAATACCAAGATATTCTACAACGTTTACATACAGTAAGCAATGGCAGAAGAGAGAATTATTGTGCAAGTCAAGTAATTGTTTTCCTGGCAATTCTCTGTCATCAAGTCTCCTCACTTAACTGAGATCATCTCACGTCTTTATCTGTCAACTAATAAACATTATGCGATTGCAAAGAAAGATATCGCCTCTCCACTAGGCTTGATGACAAGTTTTGATAGCTGTCTCCAAAAAGGCGGCAGGATCGAAGCAGTGACATGTCTTCATTGTAGATTATGATTAACTTCCAGCTGTCCAGGTATCCCACCTTTGGGCGGCTAAAAAGCAGGTAGAGTTGGCAGGAAGGAATCAAAACAGAGGAGTGTGTGATGCTAGAGTGTAAATAAAGGTTCTCATAATTTGGTGTCACGCATGTGACATGCAGGAAGAGAATCAGGCAGGCTGTAGTTTCCAGGCTTGATAATCGGATCGCTTGATCTCATACTTGTTTTAGGAACATTTCAGTAATGCGTTGGCAACAAAATACAGTCTTGTCTTTCCAATAAAAACACATTTATTTTTTGTTGAAGTTGAAATACAGAGAGCAGAGATCTAAGAGGAAGAATGAAACTATGAAGATCTTTAATGAGCACCCTCAATCTGACATATGTATGGCTCTGTGCCTCCTGGACAAACAATTATGTGAGTAAACAGGTGGAGGGAGAAGATTGGAAGATTTTGAAGGAAAAGGGAGAGCAAAGCCACTTTACGTAACCACTGCTACCTCAGTGAAAGTCATTGTCATCGTCTAAGCCGCCATCTTGTTTCTCTGTTTCATGCTCAGTGAAACCCTCCTCTGAAGCGTGTACAGTATATTTCCTGTCTGTGTATGGCATTGTAGTATATTTCCCATAGAACAAAATGTACATGAGTGCTGGGCACTGTGAGTCTGACCTACTGTAAGTATTGATGACTGAGACGACTGGTTATTCATAGTTAGTCAGACTTCATGGGTCCAGAACATGTGAGACGCATAGGCGCCTCTCAGAAATGTCAACCTAAGTAAAAACTAGCCTTCACCTAGTTTGGAAGGAAGATGTGCACCTGTCTGCTATTTTGAGGAACCAGCACAGATATGATACAGTAGTTTCACCAGGGTATAAAAGCAAAGTGACATTTTGTACTGTACGAGCATACTTCATGAACCGTGGCTCTGGGAGGAATAAACACAATCTTCAGTATTCTTTCATCTTGCAAGTTTGCATTATTGGACTTTTGAATACCCACATTTTGACACGACAGCATCGCTACACCTGCTGAATATAACTACACATTAGCTGAGGTTAGCTAAGGACAGGACCCCAAGGGCTTCAGTGAAGAAGCGTATAGTAGCAATATCTAAATACCCATAATTAAGGACTTGGGGCTAAACAGAATCTATAATTGATGCCTTGATAAGAATAGGAGTTTAACATTTCAAATGGCACCGCTGTATACACAGTCACATATTGACACAGACTCATACAAGAAAGAGTTCCCGTTTAAACGTATCTTATATGTCTTATTAACAATGTCTGCATGTTTGGGCAATACAGTGTGTAATTGTGTCTGTACAGTAGGCTACATTAGCATTGAAAAAAGGAGAAAAATCACACAAAGCCATGGAAATGGGATAAAGACGAAAGACAACAAACAAGACATAGAGAGGAAGAGAGAGAGAAAGAAAGATAAAGAAAGAAGGAAGAATAAAAGCAGAAGAAAGAAAGAAATCAGGAAAGGAAAAGAGAGAGAGAGAGAGAGAGGGATAGCAGAGTTAAGGGAAGGAAAGACAGAAAAGCGAAGAGATGGGAGGCAGCTGTACTGACCTCACGTAACCATAGGGACAAGCCCTCCTTTTGTGTTTAATTTTAACATCCCAGCAAAGTCCGCAGCAGAGAGCCTGCAGACCTGTAATACAAAATCACCACAATGGCATGACAGTTAGAGCAGTGTGTGAGTCACTCAGAACCACGTCGACAAATACACACACACAGGCACACACACACACACACACACACACACACACACACACACACACACACACACATACAGACATACAGTACAGCATGAGAGAGGGAGTGCATATATAAAACACACACACACACACACACACACACACACACACACACACACACACACATACAGTACAGTGTGACAGAGGGAGTGCATACATAAAACACACACATACTGTACACACCCACACATACTGTACACACATACAGCATGAGAGAGAGATAGTGCATACTGTACATAAAACACACACACACACACACACACACAGGTAGACATTGACTGAAGGAATGAGATTCAAGGCACATAATACACGCTGACAAAAAAAAGAGCAAAACATGCACCACACACATACAGAGAGGAACGAGAGATTAAGTTCGAGAGAGAAAGAAAGATCCAAAAATGTAGTATTAGGGGCTTGATAAAGATGAGATACTGTAAGTCTCAGTATAAGGGACTTTGTGGTGTTTTTAAAACTGAAATGTGTTACATTGGATGCAGCCTAGGAGAAAGAGACAGAAAATGCAGCCCTGTCATTTTCAATGTACAACAGGATCCAGCAGCATGTCCAAACATCTCAAACATGGTGGGAGCGCAGAATCTCTGGAGCAGAGTGAACGCCAGACGTAAACATGATGCGAAACTGATGCAAAAAAGTACTGTAACGTGCTTGTAAATGAAAACGTTTTTCATTCAGAGGGAGAGACCGAAGGCTTGGGAGACTCTGGGTGGAGTCGAGGCAGGGATGGAGCTGGACTGCTGAGCGGGTGGGGTGGGTGGGTGGTGGTTGGTGGAGGGGGGGGGGGGGGGGTGACTGGACAGGAATGGAGTCTCCTACTGTACTGTATGCATCTAGATGTACTTGTGGCATCGCTGCCTTTTCTTTTCCTCTCCTCTTCTCTTCTCTTCTCTTCTCTTTTTTTCATTCTCTCAATAAAGTCCTAAAATAAAAGCCCCAAATTAGAGGCTGGGAGAGGAAACGCAATGTACAGCGCAGACAGACCAGGACTCAGGCAGCCACTCAGCCTCGTCTCTCTCTGTCTCTTTCTTTCCCTCTTTCTGTCTCTCTTTCTTCCCTTCTCTCTTTCTTTCTATTTCTGTCTTTCATTCTTTCGTTCCTTCTTTCTGTCTGTCTGTCTTTCTTTCTTTCTTTCTTCCCTTCTCTCTTTCTTTCTATTTCTGTCTTTCATTCTTTCTTTCCTTCTTTCTGTCTGTCTGTCTGTCTCTTTCTTTCTGTTTCTTTATTTCATTCTTTCTTTTTCTGTCTGTCTGTCTGTCTGTCCATCTGTTCAGTGTTTGCTGTTTCTGATGCACAGCCAGGTAGGGCATGGGCGGTATGTTGTGTGTGTGTGTGTGTGTGTGTGTGTGTGTGTGTGTGTGTGTGTGTGTGTGTGTGTGTGTGTGTATATATGTGTGTGTGTGTGTGTGTGTGTGTGTGTGTGTGTGTGCGAGCGTGAGTGAGTGTGCGAGCGTGAGTGAGTGTGTGGGAGAGACTGTGTGAGTGTGTGTGTGTGTGTGTGTGTGTGTGTGTGTGTGTGTGTGTGTGTGTGTGTGTGTGTGTGTGTGTGTGACTGTGTGTGTGTGTGTGTGTGTGTGTGTGTGTATGTGTGTGTGTGTGTGTGTGTGTGTGTGTGACTGTGTGTGTGTGTGTGTGTGTGTGTGTGTGTGTGTGTGTGTGTGTGACTGTGTGTGTGTGTGTGTGTGTGTGTGTGTGTGTGTGTGTGTGTGTGTGCGCGCGAGCGTGAGTGAGTGTGTGGGAGAGACTGTGTGAGTGTGTGTGTGCGAGCGTGAGTGAGTGTGTGGGAGAGACTGTGTGAGTGTTTGCTCATTGAGGAGGGCTTCGTGTTTAGAGAGCGGTCTCCGCAACGAAGATGGCTGCTCTCTGTCGGCCCGTCTTTTTTTTTTCCATGGGAGCTGTCTTTGGTCTGCAGAGGATGTAGCCTCACATGGAATTAATGGTGCCGAACTGCATTCTTTTCCAACGAGTCGGTGTGCGAGAAAGAAAGAAAGAAAGAAAGAAAGAAAAGAAAGGAAGGAGGGAAGAAAGAAAAGAAAGGGTGCAATTTCGATACAAAAATGGGCAGACAGACAAAAAGATCCCAGAAAATGTAGAGACAGTGACGCTCACCGCTTACAGCTGAACTCTTGAGATGCTGAGGGGGAGGAAATGTCTCACAGAACCTCTGTATTGTCATAATACATTAACAACGCTGAGTGACTCATCAGTGATGAATGCTCTCCAAAAATGTCAAATATCATGAAACTTCACTTTGCTACTCACTGCTTTACTAAACTGTTGTGAATTTGGTTTGCGTTGTGAGTTGGCGTTCTCATGAAAGCAAGTGACATATTGAAACAGCATGAGAAGGACTTCCTGAATGTCTAATAAACGCTTAGTGGTCATAATCACATCCAGACCTTTCTATGAAAAAAAACCCATTCCTCTTCAAGAAAGAATTGAATTGAAATAAAGTTTAGCTGTTCAGTAAAAACAATATGACCATGATTATGTTAGGTGGAAGCAAATGTACATTGTCAAAATGCTCTTCCTCTCTTTTTCCGTTCGTTTCTCTCTCTCTCTCTCTTTCTTTGACCATCTTGTCACTTTTTCCATGTGACCTCTCATTCTCTCCCACCTCTCCTCTCTCTCTCTCTCTCTCTCTCTCTCTCTCTCTCTCTCTCTCTCTCTCTCTCTCTCTCTCTCTCTCTCTCTCTCATTCTCTCCCACCTCCCTCCTCACTCTCTTTCTTCTCGCCTGCTCTTGTTCCCTCCTTCTGCTTCTCCTCTCTCTCTCTCTCTCTTTCTTTCTCTAACCCTCTCTCTCTCTCTTACTCTTTATCTCTCTCTCTCTCTCTCTCTCTCTGGCTCTCACTCCTCCCCTCGTCTCTCGCTAATGTCTTTTGCAGACCCCAGTCTCGCGAGATGAGCTCACCCACCCCCTACTCCGTCTTCCTCCTCCTCCTCCTCCTCCTCCTTATGTGGAGCTGCTTTAAAGGCAAGGGCCTGTATGGGAATAACAGATGGCTGAGGCCTGTAGGCCCCTGATATGCGGAACAGACAGCCAGAGAGGAGGAGACGAGAGGGGGGGAACAACAGCCACCAAACGCGCATGCACCAACACAATTTCTTACTGAGGGTGTCCAGTTTGGCCTACACTACCTGAAATGTACAGCCCCCCCCCCCCGACCTCTCCCATCACCCACACCCAACACTCTCTAATCTGTTCACACAAATACACACACACACACACACACACACACTGAACACACACACACAAACACACACACACACATACACACACCACTCTTTAATCTCCTCACAAACACACTCATTTTATATACTTTATTTGATTCCACTTTACAAGTCAAGTTACATAAGGAATCAAATTTCTTGAATAATCCAGTAGATTAAAGCAGTTCAATAATCTATCATGAGTTTACATGTTCAAGGGTATAGGAAACATCGTCTCTTCCAGATAAACATGCTTCCTATAACTGCTGATATGGAACAGTATTTTACAAGCTGCTTGGCCTTAGTCTTATATAGTCCCCCAATGCAAAGTCCACGGACCACCAACCTATGTACATGACCTAGGCTACCAAACACTAACACAATGAGCTGGCATTTGTAACCTAGGTTCTCAATGATAGAAATCAAAGGCTGGTATTTAAGTGTTTTCGCACAGTATGAGTCCTCCATAAATAGGTCAAAAGCACATGACACTTCAAATATTTTAACTGTTTTAGCACTCTGAGAAATGATGATAATGTCCGGTGTGTTTGCAATTCCAGAGAAGGTGTTTGCAGGGGAATAAAACCATTCAGAGTGGACAGTGGTGTGTTTATAGATGTGCTCTTCCTCTGTGTGTGGGATCTGAGCAGCTATGAGGTCCACAAGTCTGTCATGTCTGGCAATATACAGTCCTTTAAGGGAGCTACAGCTGTTCATGATGTGGGCTACTGACTCCAGATGTTGGGGGGGGTCATGCAGCATACAGAGGGGTGAATGGTTGGAGGGAAACCATAGTGAGAGGTTGTATTTTGTGGGGAGAACCTGAAGGCGGGCTTTCACACAAAAGGTGAGGATGTCTTCTCCAATGGTGGCATTACTGTAGATTGTGTGTGAAACTGAGTGGTCTGCGCAGGGCAGTTTTGCCAACTTTCCCTGGAGTTTTAAATTGGACCAGTACTCCATGTTTTGGGCTCTCTGATTCTCCAGGAGAGTCTGCCTTGCTGTTCTTGGCTGGAGCAGTTGGGTGGTGTTGTTGTGATGCAGAGTTGCCTCTACAGTGACTGATGGGTCCTCCACCACTGCATCAGAGACCTCTACAGGGTGTGAGTGGGAGGTCCACTTCAGTTTTGTTCCTGTTCTCCTGCAGAGGTCATTTAGATCTGGCCAGTCTGATGACACACCAAACCCCTGTGCATGTACATCCAGTTTTCCATTTGCTTTTTGCTTAAATCCCAGAAAGTTGTCCTCTCCATGTGATGCAGGTGGCACTTTCCGTTTTTTTAAGTCTAGCAGTAGGGAGGCTCTGGCCATTTGTCTCACACGGGTGTCGTCACTGTTTAACATGGTGGTTAGATGGGATTGTCTGGCAGCTGTATAGGCCCACATGCAGTTGGGAACCCCCAAGCCCCCATCCTGCCGCCTCTGAAAGATGAAACATCTTGTGGAGTGTGTGTTAAGAGAGAGCCATTTCCTCACCACCTGTACAGTTTTACTGTCCATTTCATGAAGGACCTTCTGTGGAATGTGGACATTTGAAAATAGATGTTGAATTTTGGAGAATGCTATGTCCCTTACTGCTTGCAGCTTAAAGACAACGGGGAGAGGTGATGTGTCAATGAGCTCCAGGTTACTCATGTACTGTTGTGCCATGTCTGTCACTTGCTGACTCCATTCACCAGCGATGTTGAACTTGTGACCAAGATAGCTGTAGGTCTCATGTCTAGCATACACTCTGATCGGCTGGCCTGAGATGGTAAGCGAGGGGGGCTGATCGGCTTTGGATTTATACCACCGGTTGCCTCCACTCCTCCTCTCGTAGAAAACTGCACATTTACTGTGCTTTACTTTCAGGCCAGACCATGTCAGAAAGCTGTCAGTGCATGCTAGCATGTTCTTAATCACACTCTCTTCTCTGGATGCAATCATGACATCATCAGCGTACCCCTGGACTGGGTTTGGTGACAGAACTTGGGGTGGGGCATGCACACAGAGCCATTTCAGCCACTGGTTGATGGCAAGAATAAAATTGACAGCACTCCATGGGCAGCCTGTTTTAATTCCTACTTCCAGGGGGATTGTTCTGGTGAGGTCTTTCCCACAGATTACTTGGATGTATGAGTCCCTGTATACATCTTTTATTAAATCCAAATAGATTTTGGGGAGTTGTATGTCCTCCAATGCATGTATCATTACATTATGAGGTAATGTGCCAAAGGCATCTCTGAAGTCTAGAAAGACAATGTGAAGTTTAGCAGACTCATGTTTGAAGTCATCAATGGCAGTCTTTAAGCAAAACACATGTTCATTCATGCCCTGCCGCTCAATGTAGGCTTTCTGATTACATGACAGAATTCCAGTGTCAACCAGCCATGGCAGTATTCTGGAGAGTAAGCACTTCATCAGAACTTTGTAAATAGTTGGAAGCAAAGAGATATCTCTCCATGTTGAAGGATCCTCTGGTATATTGTCTTTTTTAGGTATTCTGTGGATGAGCGCGCCCTTCCATGATGTAGGGACTTTACCATTAAGCAGACAGGTATTGAAAATGCTTTTGAGTATGTGGCAAGACGTCTGACTGGTGGCTTTCAGAGTCTCATAGGTTACACCATCTGAACCACTTGCTTTATTATTGGGTAGATTTTTAATGACTTTTCCAATTTCGTCCGCTGTAAATTCCGATGTACACAGTGTAGACTCTGGGACTGATAAGTCTATGTTGTTCCACGGGGGTGGTAGAAGTGCGGCTGTGTTTGGCTCGGAATGACATTTATTTTGATAGTAGTTATAGACTTGTTCCGTATTACCGGAGTTCAGCGGAGGATTGGGGAAGAAGCTGTCGTTTAGGATAATGTCAATTGCCTTCGTTCTACGATGCTGCCATAGATAGGTTAGTTTGTTTCTGCCTACCTTTTGAGGTTTTCGTTGGTGTTTTCTCGTGACGGCGGCCATAGCCGGCTGAATCACCTCGCGCAGGTAGCGCAGTTGTTTTTCAATCCAGACGGCCAGGGTTGCAGCCAGGTGTGGTTGGGACAACGCGATTTCATCCAGTGGCAGTGTCTTCATTATCCGAACGACATACTTTAGTAATGGTATTCCAAGATGTATTCCGTCGGCGCGTTTTGTTGTGAATACTCCATTTCTGAAGAAGACTCCATTGAGGATTGTGAACAGCTTGGACCATTTCCTGAAATCTCCGGTGATTATGAAGTTTTGTTTTTCTTGTAGCCGTTTTGTATCGAGTGTTTTCCTAAATTGTCTTTCATGATATTGAAAACGTGTCCATTCATTCTCGGTGAGCAGTTTTTCAAATTGCGTAAAGTCTGCTGATGCAGTGTAGCAGGCTGGCGGCAGATGTTGCGGGGTAGTATCCGAGACTTGCCATCGCTGTTTGTAAATTTTACCGCTTTGTATTGCCTGTTTGAAGGCTGCCTTGATGGTTGTTACTAGACACATAATAAACAGTGCTCTGCGTAAAATCATATCGGATAATTCTCTACATTAACGGCGGCAGTTACGACGGGTGCGTTGGGCCTAGTGCGGCGTCTTCCCGGTCAGAGGGCAGACTGACTGCGCGCGCACACACACACACACACACACACACACACACACACACACACACACACACACACAGACTGCTGACTGGCAGCCATGTTAGCAGTTAGGAAAGGAAGGTTTGCAGGTCCCTCCTCAATACTCACTCTGATCTGGCTCTGATCTGGCCCTGATGTGGCCCTGATATGGCCCTGATCTGTGTGTGATCTGGCACAGACCTGACAAATCTGCTGTTGGAGATTGAGCATCGGTGTGCCCTTTACTGCAATGCAGAGTTGGCAGCGTGTGGCACATTTGCTTCCTCACTGTTTATACTGTGTCTGCTCTGTTGGTATGAAGTCATGTCAAAAAATGTTGGCGCACAAATGAGAGCTGATGTTCAGGAGCGAAGCACAGGGGGCCTGACAGTGGTCCTGTTAGCAAAGCAATAGGTGTCCAGGTACTGCCCGACCAGATTTGTTTGTGAACAAAAATGCATGGGAAATGCTCAGCCGTTGTTAAATGAAGCCAATCATGTTAAATGAAGAGTTGAAGTTTCAGATTTATTTATTTCCGTATATGTACATTTATTCATTTAGCAGACATTTCTCATCCAAAGTGACTCACTTATGTCAATTATACTTCAAGGGATTACATTGTCTATGGAGCAACTTGAGTCTTAAACTCTGAAAGGCACAACAGAGGAAGGTGGGAATTGAACACACAACATTTGCACACTATTGCATACTAGCCCAGCTCCTTATTCACTGTGCTACCACTCTCTAGCTCCCTTTCTTTTTTTCCATTTGTTTATTTGTCTGTGGCTATATCTTTGTTTGTCTGTCTGTCTGTCTGTCTGTCTGTCTGTCTGTCTGTCTGTCTGTCTGTGTCTCTTTCACGCTGTTCATCCTCATGAGTTTTGCAGCAACAGCTTGAGGGCATGCAAGGCTATACTGGTGCCACACACCCCACGTCCTGCCGTGTGTGTGTGTGTGTGTGTGTGTGTGTGTCTGTCTTTAACACACCTCAGGGTGCTTACACTGCCTCTTAAAGCACTTATAATCAACAGGGAAAAGCTTACTGGCAATTAGACTTTATAGCACGCTAACGAGACGACTAGACGGGCAAATGAACTCCACATATAGATCAGCTGCCTTTTTACTCACAGCTTCCCCTCCTGCACCACGTTATTCTTCTACGGGGCTGAGATATGGGGTTTGGAAAATAAGAATAAAATATTGTTGTATTGATATCAGTGCATTTATATGGGGTCATATATTACAGAGAGGAGACATTTTGTTGGAAGCTCACAACATGTGCGCTCACAAAGGGAAAATCGACTTGCATCTGGGCCTCCAACATAAACACACTCACAGACATGCAGACGCCCCCTGTTGGTGAGAGAGGGAATCGCAGCGCTTGCAAGTGTGGCCTGCAAATCATCACGGTGGAGGGGAGAGAGAGGGTGCAGATGCCTGGGTGGAATTCTCTGGGCTTTTGGTATGACTCAGACTGGCTGCCTGTTGTCCCACGAATAGAAGCCCGGTTCTGCCACGGAGCGTTTCTCAAACTATCAACGCCAGACCTGTTCTAATCTGGTGACAGGAGCGTCCAAGACCTCAACTCAACACTCAACACAAACTCCTGAATATGTAAAAACAACAGACAGGCAAAAAGAGAGGAGACAAATGGAGACCTTACTTTTGCACTCCAAAATGCATCTTTTCCACACATGCAATGCATCAACGTGTGAGTGAAAGCCGGTGGCAATGGACAGACTTGGACATGAATTCTCAGGGGGAAAAAATGACAGCCGTGTGTACCTGTATGTGCCAGCTGAACCCTAATTGTAAATGAGTGACTTCAGACAGGTAGCCTACCTACTGATTTAACACTCCATAAAGTGTGCGTTACCATGAAATTAAAGACACCGTCCAGGGACACCGGAGAGTGCCAGTCAGTGTCTGGTCAGATCTTCCCCGCACAGATGCATGGCTGAGCTCAGATCTGAGTAAGACCTCCCCGTTCTTCTGCTTACTTTTCTCTGTACAGGACATTTCAGGGAAGGGTTGACCACTACCCAAGCACACACACACACACACACACACACACACACACACACACACACACACAGAGAGAGAGAGGGAGAGAGAGAGAGAGAGAGACACACACACACAGGACACTAAAGTCCAAATGGGTGGTAGAAATGTGTGTCGTCAGACGGACTGAGGAAATTCCAAAAGTAGCAGACGAAGAGTGGAACAGGAAGAGCTGGAGAGAAAGAGAGAGAGAGAGAGAATGTGAGAGTCAAGCACAAACAGCAGTAGAATGAAAACAAACAACAACAAGCACATGGATGGAGTGAGATACAATCAACTGTTTGGCTGAAAAAAAACAAAACAAATCATCTCACTCCACACCCACTTCCACCGAGATAAGTCAAAATTCACACAGACACACACACACACACACATTTGGATGTCCTACATCTCATCTACAAACTGAATATCTGTGTCGCTTTCAATTAAACCACAGCATCAGGAAACGCTTCAGGCAAACACAGTGTAGAAACCGCAACACAGTTCATTCTGAAAGAAAAAAAACCCTCCTGGGTCACAGTTTGACTCAGCATGCAGTGTTATTCCTCTGATAAAGTCGTCCGCTCCACCCCCACCCCCCCCCCTCAACCACCCACCCCCCTGGACCTGCTGTTACCCCTGTGATGTTTGGCAGTCACCGAGACTGCTGTGAAAGTGTGGTGTCTGGTCTCCCACAAGCCGCATAGCAGCAACTGTCCCCTCCTCGGTCCCAGCCCCAGCCCCAGCTCCAGCCCCAGCCCCAGCCCCAGCCGGAGCCCACTTCCCTGGGCTGTCGAGTTCAGTCGAGTCTTGTCCACGTCACGTGTTTGACTGGAAAACAAAGCAAAAAAAAAAAAAGAAGTTTAAAAGAAAAAAAGAAAAGAAAGGAAAAGAAAAAGGAAAAAAAGAAACGTGCAGACTTCTCACTCTGGCCACTGCTGCCCACCCCACTCCCTGCAGGCTAATGGAGAGTGGGCGGAGCCAGGGGGAAGGGGCTGCTGTGATTGGCTGTGGGGGGAGATGACCATATTTAGATGAGTCATTTCTCAGGGCTGTGGGTTTTTGTGTGTTTCTGGCATGAGCGAACGGAGGGTCTGTTTCCTTTCTCCACATCACATCATGGAAACGCACAAGCTAACCAACTGACTGTGTGCGAGTGTGTGTGTGTGTGTGTGTCTGTGTGTGTGTGTGTCTGTGTGTGTGCTTGCATGCGTGCGCATGTGTGTGTATGGGTTTGTGCATGTATGTACTGTATACTCACATACAAAGCCTTAAACTATGAGAATGAGTACATATTTGCACACACACACACACACACACACACACACACACATACAGAGAGAGAGCACACGCGACAGAGAGTGAGGAAGGTGGGCTAAAGACCCTAACAGCTAAAGCATTAAGAGCAAAGTCTTTAAATTGCTGAACAAATATACTTGCATTATACTGAGCTTAATATACACAGCTTAAGCTCTAAACATCATCACAACTACGAGAAGAAGCTCGTCCGACTTGGCCTGGAAAGTCGGCGTAAGTCAGAGTGGATGACACGGCCTGGTCTGGAACTGATTAGAACACAGGGGAGGGTTCTAGAACACATGGGGAGGGTTCTCTGGGCCTCCTGGGAACATATTTAGCCCATTGTTGTGTTTGTGGACGGAGGAGGCAACCTAGTCTCATGTGCTGTCCTAGTTCATAAGCACTGTCAGACAAGAGGGTGTAGCCTGGAGCAGAACCTATAACTATCTTCATAATGTATGGTATCAGTACTCTATGGGCATTATGTGTATGGTATTACTATAGTTTACTATGGCCATAATGTATGGTATTTCTACTGTGTATACTATGGACAATGTATGGTATAACGGATACAATGGAATATCCTTTGCACATGTGTAAAGTGTACAGTCTTAGGCACATGATGATGGGCTCTTAAAGGAATTGTCCAGGCTAGAGAGAGAGAGAGAGAGAGAGAGATGAGGATAGAGAGTGGGAGGAAGGGCTCGGGGAGAGAGAGAAAGAGATAGAATGCCCCTCTCATTTGACAACCAAGTAAGTTCCTCTCATATCGCTTTAGAACTTTAGGAACCTTTTAACCTTTTACAACACCCACACGTGACAACCACACATGCAATAGTAATGATCTATAATGTAATAAGCCTCAAGATTTCTCTTGTATCAATACTTGTGCTTTAAACACAACACAACACTACATAGTTCATTCACCTTAAAATTATTCAAACTCATATCATTTTTGATATACTGGGCATTTTGAAATTCTTGATGCATGGCCGAAATGCCTGGCAGTATGTAACTTTGTTTTACTCAGCAAGAAAATTACCCTTTTCATCAGCTTGACATTAGTTTTGTCACTAGCACCAATAAAATTTGGTAAATTGAGTGCACGTGTTCTAGATATTCACCTCAAAATATCTTGGAATGACCCCTCCATGGATCCGTAGCAAAGACCTGCAGAAAAACAAAAAGAAATACTTACACTTTGTTACACGAGATGGAACGTGAGAAACGGAGATTATCCGCCTTATGTTGCTTAACATCAGAAAAACATCTAGCATGGGGAGTCAAAGTTGTTTATTTGAAGTGGAAGTCATTTCGTACATTAGAGTCAGAAAATCTCAGACTAAGAGCAGGAGGTTAGCGTCTGAGTTTGTCTCAAGTACGTTGTTTATAAATACATCCAAATATACAAGGCATCGGCATTCATTTGCTCAAGAGTTTTCATTTGTGTTAGCTGTAGTTGCAGGAGAAAAAAGACATGTCGAGTAGAAATATTAAAGGATCATCCGAGACCGGGAAGGCCAAAGGCTAAGTGTCCACTCTCTACTGTTTGACCGTATTCAAATATGGAGATTTGCGATCTTATAAACACTGGATGAAATAGGTCTGTATCAAGAGATATTCTCAAGGGGTAGTTTTAATGACATGCCATGCCAGAGAGAATGAGCATAATTGGAATGTGAGGCATTTTGTGAATATGCAGAGCTAATTCTCAGTCGAAACATGACATGAGTGGATAGGCGCAAATCACAATCACAGAGCAATGTATGCCAGTTTCAGTAGATTCTGCAGTGGATCCCATATCAGTCACGGTACTTGCAGGAAATGGAGTTGGTGCTTACAGTTGCTAAGTGCTTACAGAAAGGGATTTTAATGGCACACATAATATTATTTAAATGTTGAGAGATATACCGTAACTGAGATGTTGTCTAACTGTCTAAAGTTAGCAGGATAATGTTAGCCTAGCAGCAAGTATGGTAGAATAAAATGACAGAGGGCACATTTTTTAGCTATCAGTATATTGTAGCTACACTATCATGAAATTGTCATTGAAGATTTAAGTCCTGTTTTTATTTTTGATCACTGTTTACTCGACTAGTATGACTAGCGAGCCACTGTAAGCCATTTCAGCATGGCACGAGTGAGAGTGGCATTGCAGATATCAACGCCATGGCTATGATTCAACCACAGGCAAATGCCGCAGGTAATCACAGCCATGGCAACATCTCCTACCAACGCTATGATCCTAAAAGCCATTTCACTTTTATACAACAGTTCTACTACAAACTAATCAAGTTTGAAGAACATCAAATCACGTTCGTCCTCTGCCCTAAAAACAGTTCCAATCTGAGTCTTGATGTCTCCTGTAATGTAACCAGGCAACATATCACTTAACTCAAGATTCAAGTTCAATGACAGAGGATGTTTTGAAATACCATGTTGAACCACAAATGGCCGTTTTGGCCCCAGTCGTGGCGCAACTGGCTGGGGCACCTGCACCGCACGCCGGCGACCCGGGTTCGATTCCCGCCCCGTGGTCCTTTCCGGATCCCACCCTACTCTCTCTCCCACTCGTTTCCTGTCACCCTACACTGTCCTATCTGATTAAAGGCATAAAAGCCCAAAAAAATATCTTTAAAAAAAACAAATGGCCGTTTTATTAAATGCAGTTCAAGTCAATCTAATGCGAGTGCCGTCTCGACAACACGAAGCCTAGAACTCCACATATGCCTTGAGAGGAAACTTGGCCAACAAGACTGTTCTTTCAGACACAATTTTTTCTCAAAGCTAAGTCCTGTTTTACAACTGAGGAGCTAATATTACTCACAAGAACTCCTTAAAGAACATTTTATCTGTGTGATCCATCTCCAAGCTGGGCAAGATTTTACAGCACTACTAGAACATAGTGAAATGCAACAGCAAGGGATACTCAAGGACAAACCAATTCTTTCTCAATACAAAATGAGTACATTCTTAAACAGATAATAACAAAAAAAATATTCAGTGTGCAGATGAAATGAACAAGAATATATGACTTTATATGAATATATGAAAAGTGCTTTTTGCCCCATCTCCATGGTCTAATGAGAACTTTGTCTTTGGTCTTGGGGGTGGAGAACGAGAAAAGGGAGGCTTGCTAGGGAGAAGCCCTGTTCTTTGCTTTTATATTGTCCACTTTCTTCATCTGTCTTTTCTTTCGCAAGAGAAATTGTGGGGATGTCGTGTCGTGTTTGCCACATCAACAGCCAGGGAGGAGCTGAGGAGAGAGAGAAAGGAGAGAGAGAGAGAGAGCTACAGGGAAACGAGAGAAAGAAAAAAGGGTAGGGCAGAAGAAATGCTGTGTCCTCGATTCGAACTTATGGAAAACTGGAGGGAGGGAGGGAGGGAGAGAGAGTGAGAGACAGATAGAGAAAGAGAGAGCAAATAATTGAGGAGTTGCCTGAGTGTCTTGTCTGGGTCCTCTTCTGTCTCCCCCTCCTCTCTCTCAAACTCTCTCTCCCTCTCTATTTTAACCATTCCCTCTCTCTCTCTCTATTTGAACCATTCTCTCTCTCTCTCTCAAACTCTCTCTCTCTCTCTATTTGAACCATTCCCTCTCTCTCTCTCTCAAACTCTCTCTCTCTATTTGAACCATTCCCTCTCTCTCTCTCAAACTCTCTCTCTCTCTCTCTATTTGAACCATTCCCTCTCTCTCTCAAACTCTCTCTCTCTCTCTATTTGAACCATTCCCTCTCTCTCTCTCTATTTGAACCATTCTCTCTCTCTCTCTCAAACTCTCTCTCTCTCTATTTGAACCATTCCCTCTCTCTCTCTCAAACTCTCTCTCTCTCTATTTGAACCATTCCCTCTCTCTCAAACTCTCTCTCTCTCTCTCTCTCTCTCTCTCTCTATTTTAACCATTCCCTCTCTCTCTCTCAAACTCTCTCTGTATTTTAAATGTTTCCTCTCTCTCATTCCATTTCTAGAGTCTATAATCCCTTCATCTAAAACATTATTTTGCTCTCACCCCATTTGACTCCTTTCTTCCTCTCTCTTCATCTCTCTCTCTCTCTCTCTGTCATTCCTTCCCCTTTACCCTTTTATCTTCCCTCTGCTCTGTTTGTGTTGATCTCTCTCTCAAGTGTCACCCTGCGCTTATACGTCTGAGAGGGGGGGGGGGCAGAGATGGAGCAGGAGGGGAGAAGTAAGGGAGAGAGAGAGATAGAGTGGTACCAATAGAGAGAAAGAGATAGAGAGATAGAGGAGTAAGATAGAGAGGATGAAGAGAGAGAGAAAGAGAGGAGGAGGGGAAGAGGGGTACGGAAGAGAGAGGTTAAACGAGGAAGGAGAGAGGAAGTCTGAGGAAGCATTAAGTCTCTTATTTAAGGTTAGGTATGTGTGTTATCTGTGTCTGCCTGTTTTCCCCTCTCTCTTTCTTTCTTTCTCTCTCCCACACTGTATCTCCCTCCCTCTTTCTCTCACACAGTCTCCTCCACTTCTACCTCCCTCCCCTTCTCTCTTTCGTGTACGTCTCTCTCACTCATTCTCTCTCTCTCTTTCGCTCTGTCTCTTTCTCTCTCTCTGACTCCTCAGAGATGCGGAGCCTTTGGCACACTGGCCTATATAATTAACCCCAGAAAAATACCAGCTTGGCGACGCAAATAAAACAGTAGTTTTCCAGATAAACGTTTTCAAGTCCAATTGCCATTTCAACCATGCAGACATAACAAAAGCAGACTCACACACACACACACACACACACACACACACACACAGACACACACATTGCAAAGCAGGACATTGCACGTTGGCAACATTATGTCAGGCACTTACTATACAACACATATTGCTTTT
>NC_085015.1:6334673-6349673 GCF_963854185.1 Sardina pilchardus | reverse complement strand
ACGACATCACCAGACAAAACCACTTCCTCACGACACCAAACTACTATCTCACTGGATCAAACCGCATCCACGAGACCTAAAACACCCAACGACGCGACTTAGGACTGAGCGTTTGTTTCTGAATCGGGTAAAAACGCAGTTGTGGTACATAAAGGTGAAAGGGAGACCCTGATCAAATTATATACTGGGCTACTTCAGATTGCTTTCCATAAAACCATTTATGGTATCGCTGTTCAGTGTCCTTGTGACTTGAACTTGGTCCACAGTGACTTGAAAAATAAACTACCATTTTCATTTATCTTTTCTGTATCTTCCTTTCTTCCTTCCTTTCACTCTTTCTATCTTTCTTTCTTTCTGTTGGAGATGGGAAGGTGGCAGAGTGCTCTTTTCGAGTTGCCACTGTTGTAGCCTGAGATCTCTGGCAGTGGAACCTATGATAAACTTGTGGTTTTGGAATGCCTAAGCGCATGCTTGTAGAAAGACACACGCACACACAGACACACACACACACACACACACACACGCACACACACACACACACACACACACACACACACACACACACACACACACACACACACACACACACACACAGACACACACACACACGCACATACTCCCTCTGCTCTCCTAGGAAGATCTGGGAAAGGAAAATAGGAATTTACCAATGTGTGTTATTAGCTTAGCTCAGCCTACTTCCCTTTCAAAATGATGCAAGAATAACTTCTGAATGTAAAGAAAAAAAAGATGACATTTGTTTCTCATGGTTGTGTTTACCTCATATACCATTTACAGTTATTCGTCTTGTCACTTATCCCCCTTCTTGAACCTCGTCTTCGCCATGAAACAAAAGAAATCTGGTTTAGTCTCTATTCGGACGGACGGAGGAAAGAGAGCAGGAAAAAAAACTGAGGCATGAAAAAAAGCCAAGAGAGCTCAAGTTTCAGCGGCGAAGGAGAAACTTCTCCGTCTGTAGTTGTGCGTTTGGACGGCGGAGCAAACCGTGTCTGGGGGGAGAGTCTGTTGTGTTCAGCACGGGAGAATGTGAAGTGAACAGAACAGCCGCGGATGATGCCAGACAGACAGAGAGAGAGAGAGAGGTCTTCACTGCCTCTCTGTCGCCCCCTTTTGGTGAGAAAGAGTAGCTAGAAAGATTTGCTCATGGGAATTTTAAAATAGCTGTGAGTCACCTTGATCTCGCCCTCCTTCTCTCTCTCTCTCTCTTCCCTCTCTCTCTCTCTCTCTCCCCCCCCCCCCCCTCTCTCTCTCTCTCTCTCTCTCTCTCTCTCTCTCTCTCTCTCTCTCTCTCTCTCTCACACACATACACACAAATAGACCTTTCAGGGCAGCATTCCCCTCAGATCTTGTGAGAAGATTCGTCTGGTTTGCTGCATTCTTGCATTCTTTGAGTAGCCCACTCGTAGCTCTCTTCCACTGGGTCACTCTGGAGCCATTAGGAGCACTGCTTCAGACGCTGCATGTGTTGGCCAGCGGTGTCAGGTTTCAGCCATGTGCCCTCAGGAGCACACAGCAGCAGGCAGAGAGTGACAGACATGTAGACAGAATTCGTTGAACATGCTCTGTCTGTGCTGAATTAAATTGAGTTAATTTGCATCGCGGCCACAAGTAGGCCTAGCCTAGACTAGGCTATAACTCCTGCGCAAACAAAATGTGTGCGCGTAGGCTCTGCATTAAGTTGATTACGGCTACGTGTTCATCAACTCTTCACTCATCCAGCATTGTTGTTGTTCTGTCAAGGGTCTAGTCAGGTGAGGTCAAGCGCGGGGGCTGGACTAGAGGTTCGAGGTGGGGCTATGTCGTCATAAAAACCCCAGATGTGCCTTTACACGGCAAAACGAAAACGGGGTTCTCAAAAACCTCCACCCTAGAAGCAGTTTTCAAAAACCATCGTTTTCAGCCGCCAAAACGGCGTCGTCGTGTAAACGAAAGGCCTAACTGATGAAAAAAAACACAGCTTTTGAAAAAAACGTTGTCGTGTAAACACCATCTCAGTGACAATGACTGCCCTCTTCCTCTTCTCGCCTCTTCCTCTCCTTTCCATCTTCCTCTTCCTCTTTGTCTTTGTTGCTTCCTCTCCTCTCCTCTTGTGCTCTCACCTGATTATGCTCACCTGATTCTGTTCACCTGATTCTGTTCACCTGATTTTGTTCACCTTGGCTGCTGCTGTCGTCACCTCTCAACTTGCTCTCCTCCTCTACTCTGATCGATTATTGACTATTGACGTCCCTTTCTCTCCTGCTTTACTCCTGCGAACCAGCGCACGCATGCACGCACGCACGCACACAAATACGCACAGAAACACGCATGCACATGCACACATATGCACTGTTGAAGTTCACACCGACTGTTTTCACACAAGACAATGTGGTTTGTCACTCCGCTTTCATTTTGATGGGTAGGAGGCCCATCTCAGAACTGTTTAGTATAAATAAAGATGTTGTAACATTTCAGAGATCCAATGTCAGATATTCATCAAAGTTGGTACAGACAAACACACACACACACACACACACACACACACACACACACACACACACACATAGACACACACACACAGACACACACATACACATACACACACACACACACACATACACATACACACACACACACACACACACACACACACACACACACACACACACACACACACACACACACACACACAGAGAGAGAGGGAGTATAGTTGTTATGCTAAGGCTAGTGTAGTGTAGTGTAGTGTATTGCTAATACATATCCAGCTTACATGTAATAGTTATGCATACAGGCTCACTCTTTTCTCTTTTTCTTTGGCACTGTCTTCTGTTACCCTTTGTAACCCTTATCCAAACCCTGACCTGGAAACTTAATCATTTAATGTAAGTCTACATTTCTGCATTTCAGATTCTGGTCACATACAGGAAACTGAACTGACATTAATGTAAATAGGATTCATTGTTTTTGCTTCAAGTGTGTTTGAACTTTGGACTGAAAGGATTACACCAGAGACTCTCTATCCTTTGACACTAACAACATGCACACAAACACCCACCCACCCACACACACACACACACACACACACACACACACACACACACACACACACACACACACACACACACACACACACACACACACACAGACGTGAACATTGATAGTTCTTATCATCACCATCACCTACGACAGCCACTGAGGGGGAAGAAAAAACATGTTGGACAAGACCCCCCTGGTCTGCACTCTTTCAGGGCTTTTCCCTTTGGGAGGGCCAGAGTAAACATCCAGGAGACTAAACACACACACACACACACACACACACACACACACACACACACACACACACACACACACACACTCCTGCTGAGACTGAAAACAGCATGGTATGACACACAGAGTCATACACACAGACATACACACAGAGAAAGACACACACATACGCTCGCTCACACACACACATACACACACACACCTAAACATGCCCAGAAATTCACACACACACTTCTGCTGACACTGAAAACAATACACTCTGTCAGAACAAACTCTTTTGAAAGAAATCCTGGAATCATTTCCTGGATTCCAGAATAAAGTTGTCTAGTAGACAGACTAACACACACGCACACGCACAGGCACACACACACACACACACACACAATTCTATCTCTGCCACTATCAAACAGTGCACTAGTTGTGGACAGAGACCCACTGAGATGAAACATCAAACCCGGTTGCCAAAGAACACTCTCAGGTTCTGAGCTGGACCTTCCACGGTTCTGTGTTGAACCTCTAGGGGTTCTCTTAAGAGGAACAGCCAAAGATTGCAATCGGTGTCTGCTTGGAGCCTTTTGTAAATTCATGAAGCCATGCAGCCTCAGCTCAGTTACATGGTAGTACATGCAGGCCTCTCTATTCCACGGAAACAAGCGAAGAAAACTATCTCCATTCCTGTCCAGACCGCCCTTCCTTTAGCTCCCACTCACTGCTCTATATCTCCTCAGGATAAGCAAGCCCACTCACTGGCTCGGAATCAGTTTACTAGCCCATGACAGGACAATGGTTCACATTAGAGCCACTGTTCCAGAATCGAGGTAGAACTGACTCTAGAACAGCGCTTCCTGTGTGGTTTAGACCCACACAGCTGTTTCTGCAGTCATAGGGGTGGGGCTATTCTACTGGGGGACGCAGCGAGATTTCAGGTGGGAGGAGGAGTAAATATTTGGGGGGGGGGGGGGGGGGGGTTAAGATTGATTGGGAAACCTGACACAGAGTACCATGGGTGTGTATACACAGAAGAGGGTGGAGTAAGGAATCAACAGAGAGAGAGGGAGAGAGAGAGAGAAAGAGAGAGATAGGAGGAGTTGAGGAGAGTGAGGGTGGGACAGGGAATGTGTGAGAGGGAGAGAAAGAGAGAAAGAGGGAGGGAGGGAGAGTTGGGGGAGGTACCGAGGTCCAAGCTAGAGATAGAGAGAGAAAGAGATCGACAAAGACATGAACTCACCATAAACTCACTTGTTTGTGTGTTGTGTGTTATTCACAGATACAAATGTTTTATTTTTGCTTCAGTGAAATAGATGAGTTTTAATGTTTCAGTTTCAATGTTTCAGTTCCCTTAAGTACATCTCTGTCTACTTGCTAGTCTGGCTCTGGCTCACCATACCTAAGGTCAATCTTTTCAAATTGAAAACGAAAGAGTTGCCTCCATGGAACCAGGATGGCTGAGTGATTAAGGCATTGGACTTAAGATCCAATGGACAGTTGTCCACGTGGGATCAAACCAGGGGGTCAGGATTTGACTGATTAGCTTCGCCGATTAGCAATCATGTTCGGTGCCGTTTCTCCTCATGCATATCAGATGCTGATTGGTGGCTGTTCCACTCTCAGCTCATGCATGAGCTTGGTGTGGGCACGAGCTCTCCTTCTGTACCTTACGTCAATCAGTAACCTGCCACTTAATTGGCTAAGCAAAACGGCACCGGAAACAAGCCCCTTGAAACGCCATGTTGAAGCCTGAAAAAATCGTTCAATTTTGGCATTTTTCACTAGCCTAGCATTCCCATTGAAATGAATGGGGGCGGGACTTGTTCACTTTCTCCAGTTCTTATAATACCTCCATGGATCAAACCCCACTCCTGGTAAACATGCAGGCATGCTCTATTATACCTACGGAAGCAGATGAACTCAACCACTACACTAAAGGCCTATTCGGACGGGATTAGTTTTATGGGGGGATGTAGAGTAATGCAGGTTTATCATATGACCTCTGTAATATAAATGTCCAATTCGGACGGGACTAGACATCTCTGTCATTTTACCTGACATGGGAGGAGTAACTATGTTTACGTTCTGCCGTCACATCTTCGTCGCCGTGCACGTGATACTTTGCGTCAGGTACATGCAGCATTTTCAGATTTGAAAGACTACACAAGTTGGTTAATTAGTAGTTTGAAATGGCTAACAATATCAAGCTATTAGGCAAACTAGCTAACATCCTATTAGGAGCTGCACAGTTATGTTTTCATTCAGACTATGGTGGAATTGTTTTCAAATCAGGATGTGACGAAATATTACAGACATCTTTACAGAGGGTCGCGTTCGCACGGGATTAATATTACCTAAGGTGATTTCTCCGGACCATTTTACGGAAGGTAAAAGTGTCTGTAAATGTCACCGACATACTCTGTTATGTTTACTGACATGGCGCGTCCGGACGGGACTACATTACCTGGTAATTATTACTTTACCTGATGTCACCCCATAAAACTAATCCCGTCCGAATAGGCCTTAACACTGGCCATTAAATATCCACGTGAATGACGATACCCGAGGACTTGATTTTGACTAAGATCATTCAGCTCAAGTTTTGACTCATGGCCTAACAGAGAGCTTGTTGTTGTTGTTGTTTAGACCGGTCCAGTTGTTCTGTTTTCAACAGGTGGGTGGCACACTGAGTGAAGGGGGGCGGGGCCTATGTGTTAATGGCCTCTCCTCCTCCCCCGACACACCCACACCCTGATTCATTCAGCTGATGGTGAGTGACAGACCGTGTCCAAAAGTCAAGGACGCACACTTGATAGTACCGTTCTTTCCAGTAGTGTCTCAGTTAGCTTGCTCCTCAGTATGCGTCCCTACCTACATTTGGACAGCACAAACTAGTTGGTGTCACCTGACTCGGGGAGGGCGGTGTGTTGCTTGACGATTTGCATGACGTGTGGAGCTTGACCTGTGCTGCGCAATGGATTATGGGATGTCTGAGGCCAAAAAAGATGCATCGATGCACGCTTGGAAATCACGCCAAACGAAGTAACCATCTAGTGAGAGCGCTTGACTTTCGGACAGTTTATTCTGACGTAACTTCCGGAAAATGCACGCTGCCCAGTGTGTGTACTTATGATTCAGACACAGCCACAGTCTCACCTAGCGTGTATTATAGGGTGCCTCTCATTTGGGCTTTTATACGTCCTCCCTCGCTCCTCGGGCCTCGATCCTCATTGATCTACATAAAGAATGATGGGGCGAAAACAATGGGATAGTCTATCCAGTGTTAGTTATAGATCTGTGAGAACGCCCCTCGAGGATCAAGCATCGAGGATCGAGGAGGCATGTTGAGAAGCACCTAAAGACTATGAACTGTCAGTGTGCTTTTGGTAAAGAGCACTGCATTTGTGGTATAAATTATGCCGTTTTTTTTTTTTTTAAGTTTATGGTTATGGTTATGGCCATATGGCACACGCCCTTGTCCAAAGCGACATACAGATAAAAACAAAACAATCATTCAAATTTCAAAAAGTTGGTCAGACTTGGGAGAATAGCAATATAAACAATAAACAATATTTATTCAAATCAATTAATTTTATGATCACTGAAAGCTTTACAGAAAATGAATGCATCAAACTTTCTGAAATGTTTTCTTTTGGGGTATATCTATTCACAAATCTTTTCCATAAGCCTTGTCTTTCGTGCAGTTATTCTTGGACATATTTTCAGGGAATCAAAATGCTGGCAACACCGAACAGCCAACTGTCAATAAATCTACGGCGGATTGAATTGAGTGTTCCATGTGGATTCTAGTTCTAATGTGATGTATGCTTGATAGTGATACATGTGTCAGGCTTTCCAGGATGATGTTTCCTCCTTTCTCTCTCCTCTCATCCATCTCCCCCTGAACTGAGCCTCTCTGTTGCCTCCCTCTCCCAGTCAGTTCACCTCTCTACCTACCTCTCTATCTTTCTTCTATTTCTATTTCTTCTCTTCTGCTCTCTTTCTACCCCCCGCCTCCTTCTTCACCCCCTCTCCCACCCCTCCACTTTATGCTCTCCCTCATTCTCTTCCTCCTTTTATTCTCTCTACACTCCTCTTTTTACTCTTTCACCCACCGTTTCTTCCTCTCTTTTCCACTCTGTCTTACTCATTCTCCAAGGGTCTCTCTCTCTCTTTCTCTCTTTCTATCTCTCTCTCTTTTAAACAAGTATGGAGCATAATTCATATACCACCCCTGTGCTCCCCCTCTCTCTCTCTCTCTCTCTCTCTCTCTCTCTCTCTCTCTGTCTCTCTCTCCATCTCCCCCCTTGGCTATACCACTAACAGCTGAAAAAGGAAAGTCTGCGCCTTTGCCAGAGCACATTCCTCAGGTCTGAGTCAGCGGCATCAGACCTGGAGAAGGAGGAAAGGCCCTCGCAAAATCAGTGCAGCTTTTTGCACTGGTAGGAAATATGCATTTCAACATGGAGCCAAATGCAACACTAACCAATGGGGGGGTTAAAGAAACGCAATATGTGCAGCTGAAGGATGAGTGAGCAAATGAAATATGATTTTAGGTTTATTTCAGGGAATATAGTAACGTAGACTAATGTCGGGATTTTATATCTTCACATTTATTTTGATGGTGTATGCTACAGTCTAGCGGAGGACAGAGACACACTTAAACACATTGTTTACATCAGCACAATTTCCACTTCCTGTTCAAACTATTTACCATGTAGTTTTGAGATAAGAGGAAAAGTGCAAAATGTTACACCAGCTTATTCAGCACAATGATGTTATACTAGCCTGTAGATAATCATGAAAGTACTGGTTCACCAACTAGCAACAGTCTGCTCCAGTGAATGGCAAGCAAGCGTTTGCAAGGCCAGTCTCTTGGCATTTAGCTAATTAGCTCACTGGTGCTAATGAACTGATGCTAATAAGCTCGGCTAAAAAACAGAAGTTCATGAACTGAAGCGGACCATAAAGGGTTACAGTCTCTCAGAGCTGAATGGGAGGAGCTGGTCTGCATTCTCCGTCATATAAACACTTCTAACAGCAGCCGTTACAGTAAAAGTAAAAAATCAAGTGCTCGCATAAAAGTGCCGCTCCAAAGCAATGGTTGTCATAACCCCCGGCATGCAAGTCTTCAAAAATGTCCAAATTATATGGTTGTGTTTTAATCCAAAGCCTCATACAGTACAGTATGCACCTACAAGAGAGAGGTGCAGCAACCATTAGAGAGGTTTTAAACATGTACTCACAAAAAAACCCACACACACAGCAATACACTTAGCATGTTTAGTATGGTAGCATGGTACTTAGCATTAAATTCACATTATGGATAAATGATTGGACTGTTTTGTTGCATTCAGATGTGTGGTCCAAGGATATAAGCCCTGGAAAATTGCCTGGAAAATTCCCTCAGATGTTGGCCATCGTAGAAGATGCTCCTTTTCCTCTCTGTACCCCGCCCTCTCTCTCTCTCTCTCTCTCTCTCTCTCTCTCTCTCTCTCTCTCTCTCTCTCTCTCTCTCTCTCTCTCTCTCTCTCTCTCTCTCTCTCTCTCTCTATCACTATACCTGATCAGTAACCCTAGATCTGTAGTAGGGGCTTAGGTCACAGTTTAAGGTGATCCTGGGACTCTCCCATCCTCTGCCTTCTCACCTGGAAGCATCTTTAAAGGTTGGGTACGGAATTAGCAAAACGGACGGCAGAGTTTGAACATATACAACCTCAAGTCCCGCCCTCCATGCACGAGCGACAATTCAAATGCGCAGCGCGAGAGCGAGCCAGGCTAAATGAAATGCCATCCTGGCGTCTACAGCGCTATGAGCTCTAGTCTCCATACAATCACTCACATCAACTTCCCCAATTACATTCTTTAGGCTATTCACCTCCAAAGGGTTGTAGTACATATGGTTCAGTAGCCATAGGTGTGTATATTTGAACAGAATCTGGTTTGTTCTTACCAGGGCGATTATCTCCTGAAATATCCGAGTTTAGTGCTGCCCCGTTGGTTCGCCTATTCCACCGTAGCTCCAAGCTGTTAAGTTTCGATTTCATGTTTACAGCACTCTTCGTGTCATGGTAAAATGTAATTTTTGCTACATAGCTTATTGCGTGGGTGATTGAGTTTCCGTAGGTATCCGCTGCCTTAGTTAGTTTGTATAGAAATGAAGTGACACAACAAGAGGGGAACATGGACGTGCAGCAGCAGGCAGTTGGTTTCGTTTCAGCACTGACTCGCGGTCACCAGCTTTCGAAAGGGTCGCGCGCGGTGGGGAGGGGGAGTAGGAAGAGGAGTAAGACGTTAGATTGACGATCGAGCTGTGAAATGATGGTATGGGGTGAGGAATTCTATTGGCTGGAGTTTTTCGAGCCCTGCCCGTTCCGCAGATGATTGACGTGTTTAATTTCCATTTCAGTGCTTCCAACTTAGTGGCTATAAGTGGGTTAGGAATAGGATTTCAAGTGATTTTGCAAAAATGGCCAAAAAAGCTCATTCCATACCCTACCTTTAACTTAATGTGAGCTGTCTTCATCTCAAGCCTTAAATGACCTTTGACACCTCTCTCTCTTTCTCTCTCTCTCTTTCTCTCGCTCTCTCTGCTCACTGTTTTTCATCTCTTCCCTTCCAAAGTTCCTCTCTAAACGGATTATTTACGATAATTAGAGTAGATAGTTAACTTCTGTTTTTTGTGTAATCTAGTGCTTAAGCTTGGGGTGTAAGTAGAGACCGTGCAGCCATTCAGTCATTGGCACAAAGCTGAGGGGCGATCTCAGGTCAGGTGTGTGTGTGTGTGCATGTGCGTGTGTGCGCGTGTGTGTGTGTGTGTGTGTGTGTGCACATGTGCATACGTGTGCATGACTGTGTGAGTGTGTGTGTGTGTGTGTGTGTGTGTGTGTCTTTCATCTCCACACTACAGCTGCTCTCTCTAAATGTCTCCATCCTTACAAGGACACAGGATGAAGGTGAATGTTGGCAGAGGTTTTGGAGGCAGACTCACTTTGGCTGCATTACTGCATCACGCTGTGGGTGTGACAGTATGATCCATACAGCACTCTCACGTTCATGCAAAATTCATTTTATATGAAATAATGCACTCTCTAAATCCTTTTCTTTTTGTGATGCATTTTACTGTAAACAACAATTTAACATGTGTGAATTAAACTGAATGTAGTTGAATTTCAATTTAATTTGTAAGGGACATACTGTAGCGCAGTTAAAACATAAATGAAACATAAATAAACATGTGATGCATTGCACCAGAGGCTGGTTTACATCTGCAGTCCCAGAAGTATGAAAGGTACTGTATGCATAAAAAATAAAAAATGTTCTTGATTAATTCATTACTCTTTCTTCCTTATGCTGCTTATGTGTTGCTATGCTGACAGTGTTCCAGGGTTTAACTTAAAGGTGCAGTGAGTGATCGTCCTGATCATACCCCAAACAAACACTGTGGAGTTTCTCTGGGAATACCGAAGGGAGAAGTTACCATGCTAAGGTCAATCTTTTAAGATTGAACATTAGTCTAAGGAGTCTGCGCTTTATTTCTACTACACAAGAGGCGTGATCAATAGTCATAGTTCAAATGAACTACACTTACACTTACAAATACTTGGATAGTCCTGCAACCAATCAGACCAACGATCTAGGTGCGTCTTTTGGATAAGTGAGTTTGTGATTGGAGCCAAAGGTTGTGAACAGGAAGCAGGGGAAATAGATGTGCAGGTTTCCAGCCTGAGCTGGAACAGTATAACTCCCTGGTATGTTTTGTTTAACCTTTTCTTTAATCTTTAAAATTGCATTTGTAGGGGTGGTATTTGCAAGACTGCATGTATTCATTACCTCTTCATGTCAATTAAAATAAAAAATAAAATCCCTTTATTTCTAAAAAAAACATTTCAAACATGTATTTAGAGAGTACGACGGCGTATTAGGGCCATGCATATATTTTTTTTTCAGAGATGGGGGGGCAATATTCCGAGACAAAAGTGGCAAATTTGCGAGAAAAAAGTGGCTTTGTAAAGTCGCAAATTTGCCACTTTGTAAAGATGCAAATTTGCCACTTTATCAGGTCGAATATTTGCCACATTATAAAGTCTGTGTGTAACAGTGTAACGGGTGGTTCTGCCCTGCGTTGATTGCTCGCTTGATAGAGTAGGCTAGCTTAAGAAAGCGTGCCGCCGACACAGCTGATTGTATTCTCTTTTTGATAGTTTACTGGAAAATATTGTAGGGATGGGAGGTTATAGGAGATGGAGCTGACATGTCATTCCAAACTCGGTTCATTTATTTTCCTGAAGTTGTACATGCTAGGCTACACGGGGCAGCAGGAGGTGTCCACTCGAAAAACAATACACTCACTGGCTGCTAAATCAGTCAATCGCTCGTCCACTCGTCAATCACACAACTCTCTCGCACACACACACACACACACACACACAAACACACACACACACACACACACACACACACACACACACACGACAGGGGAAACAGACAGAGTCGTCCAACAAGGGGGCTAACCTACAGCCTCGGCGCTACACAAACGAGTGAGACACACAGCTGGGTTTGAGTCTCCTTCCCAACTCCTCTTCCCAGGGTAATTTTGAGCACAAAATAAAAGGAAGAAATTAACCCCGAACAAATACATTAGAAGTATACAATTCGCTAGGAATTCGAGATGAATTCGACCAATTAAACACAAAGACCCTGCCTGGCTTATAACCTAGCTTCCCATTTGATCCGCAAATTTCCGACTTTATAAAGTAGCTAATTTGCCACTTTATAAAGTGGCAAATCTGCCACTTTATAAAGTGGCAAATCTGCCACTTTGTGAAGTGGCAAATTTGCCACTTTTTTGTCGCAAATTTGCCACTTTTTTCTCAGAATATTGCCCCCCCACCTCTGAAAAAAAAAATATATATACGTGACCCTAATACGCCGTCGTAAGAGAGTGTTCCAATACCTTCATTGCCTGAATCCATTAACACAACTGTTTTAACTTCAGACTACTTCTCCACTAACCTTGATGTTGGGACAAAACCGAGCCTGTTTATACTATTGTGTTTGGGACTGCAGTCAACACAGAACCATGCCTTCGTCCGGATAAAGATTTTTTCCTCAGAAGTTCCTGAGAAACCCCCTCCTGCATTTTGTCGCAAAATCGTACCTTTCTGAGAATGTTCCTGCCAAATATAGCTTGAGCCTGATCTTTATAGAGTCTTAAAACTTTCATTTATATTGGAGAATTGGAGACTGGAATGATCCATGGAGACGAAAAGTACACCTGAAATCATGCTGACTCGACACTACATGCACTTCAAAGCACAGATTTATACCTAAAGGCAAATACTCAGTATTACAGAAACAAATACAAACCTAGTCATCATACTGTGATAAAATCAAAAAGTCCAAAAATGTTTGTAAAAATCAGGCATAGTCAGTAGAGGTTCCGTCTTTAATTACAAACGGTAATGGGAATCATGACCAGTGATAGATCAGGAACAACATCAGGTACCAGCAACAAACAAACAAACAAACAAACATACTGTAGCACTCACAAACAAGGCCTCACCTTCATCAAACATAGCCTACCAGTTCATCACATGTCACTGCTCTGGACAAAACCCCTAGACGCAAACTTTTGAAATCTCCTGGACACTTTACTTTTTTTACGCTCCTTTCCAGCAAGTGTCAATGCAGTATGTGCATCTGTGTCTTTGTCTATCTTTCTTCCTACATTACATGATGTTACTTATACTTATACGTATGTCAGCAACTTTTCTCTGCAGACATATAGGCACAATGCATATCACATATAGCCCCTTCTCTCCCTAAAGGAAAGCCCTGACTATCCAAACAGTAGATGTTGCATGATCTTTAGTAGACAGCAGTTCATGGAGAGAGCACGTTGGATGCACAAAAATGTATTGTTGTCACATACTGCAAGAGAAATTCATTTCATCCCAAACCTAATATACTGTACTGTATGTAAACTAAATCTATAATCATATTTGGTGTCTCACAACACTAATGACCCTCTCCATTGCATGAAAAAACACTGTACTTACCAAAGATGTTTCTTTCGAAATGCCACGCTGCATTCTTGATCCTTTCAACACACACAGTAGACTGTTAGTGTTTAAAAACACAATTTAAACAGAGCATTCCTTTATCCCTGTCTCTCAACTTCACTCAACAGGCTTTGGCACGAGGCTGCGCTGTTCCTCTGGAAGAACCCACCACGATGCCAGTGACACAGAAGCACAATGAGAGGTTGCAACATCAGTGTAATTAGATTGATGCATTAATATGGCAACTTCCATAGTCTGCTCCTCCTAGGAAGCTGTTGTTGATGTTGGGCAGGCGGCCTACGTGACGCAGTAGTAGACTAGTGGTGTCAGGCCAGAGGCCAACTGGACTGTTTATCCCAGATGTATCCCAATACTCATGTTGCATCGCAGGTCAGGCCACTGCTTTGCTAAGAGAGGTAACCACATCCGGAGAAATGTTATCTAAACATGGATATCGACCTTCTAATTCTGACATGAAACTTGTGGTCATACGTGTCATGCTAACACACATACAGTATAAGAAAGTAGATATTAACATATTTTGTTTCCCTTCATCTGAATCGAAGTCAGTATAACTGATCTCGCTTCTTGCCAATAAAATCAGCTGGGATTTTATATAATCATAGCATCATAGATGTTAGATTTAGGTAGGCTGGGTAAACCCTGCCTGAACTTACGGCGAATTTGGATTTTGCCTGGCAACTCAGGCTGGAAATCTGCATATTTATCTCCTCTGTTCCATGCCCTTCCCCTTCCCTTTGGCTCCAATCAGAAACTAGCTAATCCAAAAGACGCACCTGATCTTTGGTCTGATTGGTTGAAGGACTATCCAAGCGTACAGAGTCATTTGAACAACGCCCATTTATCTCACCTCTTTTAGAAACAAAGCACAGCCTCCCCATACTGATGTTCAGGAAATCAAACTCTGTAAATGAGAGCACTGACATTAAACACATTAGCCCAAGTTTCTCGCAACCTTGTTAAGAGCAAGAGTTAAGGAGTCAATTTTGATGTAGACGTTGTAGCATTTGTTTGGCAGAGAGGAGCAGAAGTTAAGCCTTAGAGATTAGTTGGAGGTGACGTTCCTTCATCCATGTTGATATGTTAGAGCCCATCCGGGATCTGAGCTGAGACTCAATTTAGCCCAGCAAGGTGCTGTGCATGCAAAGAGGAGGAGTCCCAGCACCGAGCCTTGGGGCACCCCTACAGTGAGGTAGTAAGATGCGGCCCTTTGTCCGAGCCAAGACACATTGAGGTATGATTCAAAACAAGAGTGCACATCGCCTGTGATGGCCACGTCTGAGAGTATGGATCATAGGATACGGTGGTTGATTATGTCAAAAGCAGCTGATGAAAGGAGCTAGATGAGTACCAAGGACCAAGATGCTTCATAAATACAAACAAAAATATTTTTAAACATCTTTTCACTGAACGTTTACCTGGGCTGCCAGTAGATGTGCAGGGTTCAGTAAATCACTATGGGGCACAGCCTGTGCTAAGATGCCAGAGCGCTTGCTACTGTAGCTCAGGGCTACACATCTGTGTAAAGACTGGAGTGTCTTTCTCAGACAGCACACACACAAACACACACACACACACACACACACACACACTCATACATTCTCTCTCTCACACACACACTCACATGCAGGACTTTCTCAGTGCCACAGACTAGAAGAAGAGA